>NC_136518.1:2209189-2249189 GCF_053919585.1 Euprymna scolopes | reverse complement strand
TTCGTTCCTTCCTCAAAGCAATTCATTTTTCCTTTCTCAATGCAATTCATTTCTCTCATTTTTCCTGTTTTGTACGACTGGGGGATATGTATAATATATCCACCAGTCCACTACAAATCCATACATACACAAAAGCTGCAAAAAATAACGATGTTTAACCTATAAGTTTTAATTAGAGCATGCTAAAAAAAAAAAAAACCTAAAAAAAATAGGTATAGTCGACTTACGCTTGACCGAGGTCAATGTTTTGTTTTTCAATTTTAACTCCTTAGCAGAAATTTTACCGGCTAAAAACCAATTCGAATGTGTATTACAGGTCGAAATACTTTATATATCAAATTTCCACTCTGTAGACAAAATATTCAGAGAGGAGTTTGGTAGAGACTTTTCGCATACGCACACAGGCAATGTCATATAAAGAAGAAAAAGAAAGGAGAGAATAAAATAAAGATATATAATAAATCTACATCAATCCATCTATCTATCTATCTATCTATCTATCTATCTATCTATCTCTATCTATTTATCTATCTATAAATATATATCAAACTCCTCCGCCTAATTTATGTCTAAACGCTTGAAATTGTAAATATAGGTTACTTGAACACGGATCAAACTTTTTAATTTGATTTGAGCCCAAAACAATAAATGTTAAGTGGTCAAAGTTGAGGTCAAAGTTGGGGTCAAAGTTTTTTTAAACAATTGATCCCTGCGGTCTCTACCAAATTACTCAACCAGTTTTTGGCCTAAACATCTTAAATTTTATATAAAATGTATTCAGACATAGGGCAAGCTTTTTAATCGGTTTTGGCCGAACATTTGGCTGCTGAGAGGCCAAAGCTCAAAAGATCTGCCCATTGCGATATCTAGCAAACTAGCAAATTTTGGGTATAAACATTTGAAATTTTATATAAAGGGCATTCAAACATGCAGCAAGCTTTTTAATCCGTTTTTTGGACGAAAATGTAGCTGCCAAAAGGTCAAAGTTGAAAGAGTTGACCTTTGCAGACTCAACCAAACATCTACGCTAATTTTGGGTCTAAACATTTGAAATTTTAAATGTAGGTTACCTGGACATGTGTCAAACTTTTTAATATATATATACATATGCACATAAAATTATGAACATTATATAGGGCCCGAGCAAAGCCGAGCTGAACTGCTAGCATATATATCTATATATATAAAGTAGTAGTGTTCGTGTGTGTGTGTTTGTGTGTGTATACAACTCCCAATGATCAAAGAAATATAAAGGCAATATATATGTACACCTTTCCTGGTCAAGAAATATTAACGCCCATGGTAGGATACTTCTGTCAAAGGAGACATTATATTTTATATGTAATTTCTATATATAGCATTCTTCAAACCACATCTACATTGATTGAGTTACGGTCATCAGCATATCACATTAAATTAAATCTATTTAAATAATTAGCTTGATGATATTACTTATTCGACATAACAGCTTCGTTTCAATTGTACTAATTAAAAAAAATTATTATTTAGTTTATTTAAATTTCAATTTATATTTGATTTAACTTATTTTATCTGAAATCTGAAACCGTTTAATTTTCAAACAATAAAATCAAAGCGGAAATAACTGATAATTTAATTGAAAAATTGTTTTAAATGGAGCACGTTATTAAATATTTTCTGTAATAGATGTTTTCCTTTCGAAATATTCTTCTAAGCTGAATTATTAATTTTATTTTTAATTCGGAGGAAATTTTTTTTCGCTTATTCTTAATTTTTACGTAACCTTTTTTATTTGTTAGAGAAAAATAATTAAACTAATGTCGTCATTTATTTGCATCCCCATGAGGGCAGAGTTAGTCAGACACAGGGCCAATTTTCCATGTGAGCAAAGTCCATCACCCATACATTATTTGCTCATTTTGGTTTGTTTATAAAATTTAATCGGTGTTTCCCAGGATTTATTATAATAATTATACCAAAGTAAGTGTGTTTAATTGTCGGTGAAACTGATTTTCTTTATAATTTATTTAATATCTTAAATTAAAAATGGTCAATTATTACGATGCGACCCAGCGTCGTTTGATTCCTAAAAAAATAAGACCTACTTTTGGGAGAGGGCCTAATACGTTTAAGCAGTCTTTATAAATAATGTGAAAGAAGAAATTTTGAAACAAAAGAAAATTATATAAGTTTAACGTAAAATAAGCACCCACTTTTTGGCCACAAAGCGTTCAACATGACAATCATCTCTAGCATTTTTACACGTTTGGCGATGAAGAGGGGGGGGGGACATGACAAATAGATTTTTTTGTAGTGGGGGCGGGAATTACATTTGAAACATAAAATAACGATAAATTTAATTAATTTTTATAAGACCATTCTGTACTTTCACCTAACAATTTTATAAACAGAACAAACCCCAAAATATGACACATTCAATTATTTTTGGTGGGGGAGGTTAAATTATAAATATAAAATGAAGAAAAATGTCATTTAATTGTTTTTGGAATTAATTTTTGGTAGATTTTTTAAATTTTTTGCGATCGCACGGGCATTCGCTGCTATTTTTATTGAAACAAAAGTTGTAATGATTTATTTTTAATTATCTTTTCTTGGGGGGGGGGTTCTTTCCAGTGCTCAATATCCGGAGAATAGTTTCTTCTCTTTGTAGCCATTCTGCCGAAATATCTGGTGGAGAGGGTATCAACTACTTTTTTTCTGGAGCGATTACATTTACATGTTTTCATCCGTTCTTTTATTTTTTATTGTGGGGGTATCCACGTTTCCCATGATGAAAGTGATTAGTATACCGGTGTGTTTCAAACGGAACTTCATGTCAACCCAGGCAACGCTGGGTACCCATTGTTACAAATTATGAAGATCAATTTCAGCTTCACACACAACCAATTCCAATGGATTGGAATTGGTGACAATTTTGGATCGGAATTGACAATTAATTGATGAAAAACCGATGAGAATATGAAACAATTAGTGAAAATAATTCGCTGAAGATGAATACAAGGGGCGTGCAATAAGTAATGCCCCTGACCCATTTCCCATAGCAGTAGAGCAACGAAATTGACACAGTTATTAGTCTTTCTCTACATAGGAACCACCCAGAGTTATGCATTTCTTCCATCGTTTGATGCAGCTCTGGAGACCGTTTTTGTAGAACACACCAGGTTGGTCCTCCAACCACGACGTGACTTCAGAAATCAAGACTGCATCATCTGGGGAACGCTTTCCTTTCAAAAACAACTTCATGGCTGGGAAGAGGTGAAAGTCAGAGAGTGCAAGGTCAGGAGAGTAGGGAGGATGGGGAAGGATTTCATAATCATACGCTCGTGCTTCTGATCTGGCGACATGCGAGTTGTTGCCCGGAGCGTTGTCCTGCAGGAAGAAGGTATCTTTGCTGATCTTGCCCCAACTCTTAATTTTGATAGCTTCCCTTAATTTCCTCAAAAGTGAAGCATAATAGGCTCTTGTAATTGTGCCAGGAAATCTGTCAACACTACTCCGTCCTGGTCCCAGAAGACTGTGAGCATGACCTTGCCAGCGGAGGGCTGCACCCTTGACTTCTTTGGAGGTGGTGAGTCCAAGTGCTTCCACTGCATTGACTGGGTTTTGGTCTCTGGATCATAGTGATGGACCCAGGTTTCATCCTGTGTAATCAGTCTTTTGAAAACCTTTGACTCATCTTCTTGGCACATCTCCAAATTCATCCTCGAGCACTCGACGCGTTCTCGCTTCTGGAATGGTGTGAGCAACCTGGGAATCCATCTGGCAGACACCTTATGCATATGCAAATGCTCAGACGCTACACTAATCTTGAAATCTTGGGCTATTTGGCGAATAGTAATGCGCCGATCTTCCAAAATGGCAGCCTCAACTTGACCGACATATGCCTCATCAATAGCAGAAGTCTGAGAGCTGTTTCCTCAGACTTCCGGCCATGTTTGAATTCACGATGACAGCGTTTTACAAGGTCATATGATGGGGAATTATCACCATGAGTTTCTTTCATTTCATCAAAATTCTCCTGTGGTATGCGTCCTTTCAAATACAAAAACTGGATAACTGCTCGACATTCAACAGGCTCCATTTCACACCTGACTCAGTTTAAAAACATGTAAAACAGAAACGACAATTAGTTCAGAGCTGTAATTAAACAAGCAAAATTGCAGCTAGATCAGACAACTGACAGTGGGTCAGGGGCGTTACTTATTGCACGCCCCTCATAAATATAGATGATATGATGAATAAATATATATGATATGATAAATACATATAGATATGATAATAAATATATATGATATGATAAATAAATATAAATGATATGATGAATAAATATATATGATATGATAAATAAATATAAATGATTTGATAAATAAATATAAATGATATGATGAATAAATATAAATGATTTGATAAATAAATATAAATGATGTGATAAATAAATACAGATGATTTGATAAATAAATATAAATGATATGATAAATAAATATAAATGATTTGATAATTAAATATAAATGATTTGATAAATAAATATAAATGATATGATAAATAAATATAAATGATTTGATAAATAAATATAAATGATATGATAAATAAATATAAATGATATGATAAATAAATATAAATGATATGATAAATAAATATAAATGATATGATAAATAAATATAAATGATTTGATAAATAAATATACATGATATGATAAATAAATATAAATGATATGATAAATAAATATAAATGATTTGATAAATAAATATAAATGATTTGATAAATAAATATAAATGATATGATAAATAAAAATAAATGATATGATAAATAAATACAGATGATTTGATAAATAAATATAAATGATTTGATAAATAAATATAAATGATTTGATAAATAAATATAAATGATATGATAAATAAATATAAATGATTTGATAAATAAAGATAAATGATTTGATAAATAAATATACATGATATGATAAATAAATATAAATGATATGATAAATAAATATAAATGATTTGATAAATAAATATAAATGATTTGATAAATAAATATAAATGATATGATAAATAAAAATAAATGATATGATAAATAAATACAGATGATTTGATAAATAAATATAAATGATTTGATAAATAAATATAAATGATTTGATAAATAAATATAAATGATATGATAAATAAATATAAATGATTTGATAAATAAATATAAATGATTTGATAAATAAATATAAATGATATGATCAATAAATATAAATGATATGATAAATAAATATAAATGATTTGATAAATAAATATAAATGATATGATACATAAATATAAATGATATGATAAATAAATATAAATGATATGATAAATAAATATAAATGATATGATAAATAAATATAAATGATATGATAAATAAATATAAATGATTTGATAAATAAATATAAATTATTTGATAATTAACTATAAATGATATGATAAATAAATATAAATGATATGATAAATAAATATAAATGATATGATAAATAAATATAAATGATCTGATAAATAAATATAAATGATATGATGAATAAATATAAATGATTTGATAAATAAATATAAATGATATGATAAATAACTATAAATGATATGATAAATAAATATATATGATATGATAAATAAATATAAATGATATGATAAATAACTATAAATGATATGATAAATAAATATAAATGATATGATAAATAAATATAAATGATTTGATACATAAATATAAATGATATGAAAAATAAATATAAATGATATGATGAATAAATATGATATGATAAATAAATATAAATGATATGATAAATAAAAATAAATGATATGATAAATAAATATAAATGATATGATACATAAATAGAAATGATATGATAAATAAATATAACTGATATGATAAATAAATATAACTGATATGATAAATAAATATAAATGATATCATAAATAAATATAAATGATATAAAAAATATAAATGATATGATAAATAAATATAAATGATTTGACAAATAAATATAAATGATATGATAAATAAAAATAAATGATTTGATAAATAAATATATATGATATGATAAATAAATATAAATGATATGATAAATAAATATAAATGATATGATAAATAAATATAAATGATATGATAAATAAATATAAATGATATGATAAATAAATATAACTGATATGTTAAATAAATATAAATGATATGATGAAAAAATATAAATGATATGATAAATAAATATAAATGATATGATAAATAAATATAAATGATTTGAAAAATAAATATAAATGATATGATAAATAAATATAACTGATATGATATATAAATATAAATGATTTGAGAAATAAGTATAAATGATATAATAAATAAATATAAATGATATGATAAATAAATATAAATGATTTGATAAATAAATATAAATGATATGATGAATAAATATAAATGATTTGATAAATAAATATAAATGATATGATAAATAAATATAAATGATATGATAAATAAATATAAATGATTTGATAAAAAAATATAAATGATATGATAAATAAATATAACTGATATGATAAATAAATATAAACGATATGATAAATAAATTTAAATGATATGATAAATAAATATAAATGATATGATAAATAAATATAAATGATATGATAAATAAATATAAATGATATGATAAATAAATATAAATGATATGATAAATAAATATAAATGATATGATAAATACATATAAATGATATACATAAATATAAATGATATGATAAATAAATATAAATGATATGATAAATAAATATAAATGATATGATAAATAAATATATATGATATGATAAATAAAAATAAATGATATGATAAATAAATATAAATGATATGATAAATAAAAATAAATGATATGATAAATAAATATAAATGATATGATAAATACATATAAATGATATGATAAATAAATAACAATGATATGATAAATAAATATAAATGATTTGATAAATAAATATAAATGATATGATAAATAAATATAACTGATATGATAAATAAATATAAATAATGTGATAAATAAATATAAATGATATGATAAATAAATATAAATGATTTGATAAATAAATATAAATGATATGATAAATAAATATAAATGATTTGATACATAAATATAAATGATATGAAAAATAAATATAAATGATATGATGAATAAATATGATATGATAAATAAATATAAATGATATGATAAATAAATATATATGATATGATAAATAAATATAAATGATTTGATAAATTAATATATATGATATGATTAATAAATATAAATTATATGATAAATAAATATAAATAATATGATAAATAAATAGAAATGATATGATAAATAAATATAAATGATTTGATAATAAAAATAAATGATATGATAAATAAATATATATGATATGATAAATAAATATAAATGATATGATAAATAAATATAAATGATCTGATAAATAAATATAAATGATATGATGGATAAATATAAATGATTTGATAAATAAATATAAATGATATGATAAATAAATATAAATGATATGATAAATAAATATAAATGATATGATAAATAAATATAAATGATTTGATAGATAAATATAAATTATTTGATAATTAACTATAAATGATATGATAAATAAATATAAATGATATGATAAATAAATATAAATGATATGATAAATAAATATAAATGATCTGATAAATAAATATAAATGATATGATGAATAAATATAAATGATTTGATAAATAAATATAAATGATATGATAAATAACTATAAATGATATGATAAATAAATATATATGATATGATAAATAAATATAAATGATATGATAAATAACTATAAATGATATGATAAATAAATATAAATGATATGATAAATAAATATAAATGATTTGATACATAAATATAAATGATATGAAAAATAAATATAAATGATATGATGAATAAATATGATATGATAAATAAATATAAATGATATGATAAATAAAAATAAATGATATGATAAATAAATATAAATGATATGATACATAAATAGAAATGATATGATAAATAAATATAACTGATATGATAAATAAATATAAATGATTTGATAAATAAATATAACTGATATGATAAATAAATATAACTGATATGATAAATAAATATAAATGATATCATAAATAAATATAAATGATATAAAAAATATAAATTATATGATAAATAAATATAAATGATTTGACAAATAAATATAAATGATATGATAAATAAAAATAAATGATTTGATAAATAAATATATATGATATGATAAATAAATATAAATGATATGATAAATAAATATAAATGATATGATAAATAAATATAAATGATATGATAAATAAATATAAATGATATGATAACTAAATATAACTGATATGATAAATAAATATAAATGATATGATGAAAAAATATAAATGATATGATAAATAAATATAAATGATATGATAAATAAATATAAATGATTTGAAAAATAAATATAAATGATATGATAAATAAATATAACTGATATGATATATAAATATAAATGATGTGAGAAATAAGTATAAATGATATAATAAATAAATATAAATGATATGATAAATAAATATAAATGATTTGATAAATAAATATAAATGATATGATGAATAAATATAAATGATTTGATAAATAAATATAAATGATATGATAAAGAAATATAAATGATATGATAAATAAATATAAATGATTTGATAAAAAATATAAATGATATGATAAATAAATATAACTGATATGATAAATATAAACGATATGATAAATAAATTTAAATGATATGATAAATAAATATAAATAAAATGATAAATAAATATAAATGATATGATAAATAAATATAAATGATATGATAAATAAATATAAATGATATGATAAATAAATATAAATGATATGATAAATAAATATATATGATATGATAAATAAAAATAAATGATATGATAAATAAATATAAATGATATGATAAATAAAAATAAATGATATGATAAATAAATATAAATGATATGATAAATACATATAAATGATATGATAAATAAATAACAATGATATGATAAATAAATATAAATGATATGATAAATAAATATAAATGATATGATAAATAAATATAACTGATATGATAAATAAATATAAATGATATTATAAATAAATATAAATGATATGATAAATAAATATATATGATATGATAAATAAATGATTTGATAAATTAATATATATGATATGATTAATAAATATAAATTATATGATAAATAAATATAAATAATATGATAAATAAATATAAATGATATAATACATAAATATATATGATATGATAAATAAAAATAAATGATATGATAAATAAATAGAAATGATATGATAAATAAATATAAATGATTTGATAAATAAATATAAATGATTTGATAAATAAATATAAATGATATGATAAATAAATATAAATGATATGATGAATAAATATAAATGATATGATAAATAAATATAAATGATATGATAAATAAATATAAATTATATGATAAATAAATATAAATGATATGATGAATAAATATGATATGATAAATAAATATAAATGATTTGATAAATAAATATAAATGATATGATAAATAAATATAAATGATATGATAAATAAATATAAATGATATGATAAATAAATATAAATGATATGATAAATAAATATAAATGATATGATAAATAAATATAAATGATTTGATAAACAAAAATAAATGATATGATAAATAAATATAAATGATTTGATAATAAATATAAATGATATGATACATAAATACTGATCATTTGATAAATAAATATAAATGATATGATAAATAAATATAAATGATATGATAAATAAATAGAAATGATATGATAAATAAATATAAATGATTTGATAATAAATATAAATGATTTGATAAATAAATATAAATGATATGATAAATAAATATAAATGATATGATAAATAAATATAAATGATATGATAAATAAATATAAATGATATGATAAATAAATATAAATGATTTGATAAACAAAAATAAATGATATGATAAATAAATATAAATGATTTGATAATAAATATAAATGATATGATACATAAATACTGATCATTTGATAAATAAATATAAATGATATGATAAATAAATATAAATGATATGATAAATAAATAGAAATGATATGATAAATAAATATAAATGATTTTATAATAAATATAAATGATATGATAAATAAATATATATGATATGATAAAGAAATACAAATTATATTATAAATAAATGTAAATGATATGATAAATAAATGTAAATGATTTGATAAATAAATATAAATGATTTGAAAAATAAATATAAATGATATGATAAATAAATATAACTGATATGATAAATAAATATAAATGATATGATAAATAAATATAAATGATATGATAAATAAATATAAATGATTTGAAAAATAAATATAAATGATATGATAAATAAATATACATGATATGATAAATAATTATAAATGAGTTGATAAATAAATATAAATGATATGATAAATAAATATAAATGATATGATGAGTAAATATGATATGATAAATATAAATGATATGATAAATAAATATAAATGATATGATAAAAATATATAAATAATATGATAAATAAATATAAATGATATAAATAAATATAAATGATATGATAAATAAATATAAATGATATGATAAATAAATATAAATGATATGATGAATAAATATAAATGATATGATAAATAAATATAAATGATATGATGAATAAATATGATATGATAAATATAAATGATATGATAAATAAATATAAATGATATGATAAAAATATATAAATAATATGATAAATAAATATAAATGATATAAATAAATATAAATGATTTGATAAATAAATATAAATGATTCAATAAATAAATATAAATGATTTGATAAATAAATATAAATGATTTGATAAATAAATATAAATGATATGATAAATAAATATAAATGATATGATAAATAAATATAAATGATATGATAAATAAATATAAATGATTTGAAACATTAATATAAATGATATGATAAATTAATATAAATGATATGATAAATAAATATAACTGATAGGATAAACAAATATAAATGATATGATAAATAAATATAAATGATGTGATAAATAAATATAAATGATATGATAAATGAATATAAATGATATGATAAATAAATATAAATGATTTGATAAATAAATATAAATTATATGATAAATAATTATAAATGATATGATAAATAAATATAAATTATTTGATAAATAAATATAAATGATATGATAAATAAATATAAATGATATGATAAATAAATATAAATGATATGATAAATAAATATAACTGATATGATAAATAAATATAAATGATATGATAAATAAATATAAATGATATGATAAATAAATATAAAATATTTGATAAATAAATATAAATGATATGATAAATAAATATAAATGATATGATAAATAAATATAAATGATTTGATAAATAAATATAAATGATTTGATAAATAAATATAAATGATATGATAAATAAATATAAATGATATGATAAATAAATATAAATGATATGATAAATAAATATAAATGATATGATAAATAAATATAAATGATTTGATTAAAAAATATAAATGATATGATAAATAAATATAAATGATATGATAAATAAATATAAATGATTTGATAAATAAATATAAATGATATGATAAATAAATATAAATGATATGATAAATACATATAAATGATATGATAAATAATATAAATGATATGATAAATAAATATAAATGATATGATAAATAAATATAAATGATATGATAAGTAAATATAAATGATATGATAAATAAATATAAATGATTTGATAAATAAATATAAATGATTTGATAAATAAATATTAATGATATGATAAATAAATATAAATGATATGATTAATAAATATAAATGATGTGATACATAAATATAAATGATGTGATAAATAAATATAAATGATATGATAAATAAATATAAATGATATTATAAACAAATATAAATGATTTGATAAATAAATATAAATGATATGATAAGTAAATTTAAATGATATGATACATAAATATAAATGATATGATAAATAAATATAAATGATATGATCAATAAATATAAATGATATGATAAATAAATATAAATGATTTGATAAATAAATATAAATGATATGATAAATAAATATAAATAATCTGATAAATAAATATAAATGATATGATAAATGAATATAAATGATATGATCAATAAATATAAATGATATGATAAATAAATATAAATGATATGATAAAAAAATATAAATGATATGATAAATAAATATAAATGATATGATAAATAAATATAAATGATATGATAAATAAATAAAAATGATATGATTAATAAATATAAATGATGTGATAAATAAATATAAATGATATAATAAATAAATATAAATGATGTGATAAATAAATATAAATGATATGATAAATAAATATAAGTGATGTGATAAATAAATATAAATGATTTGATAAATAAATATAAATGATATGATAAATAAATATACATGATATGATAAATAATTATAAATGAGTTGATAAATAAATATAAATGATTTGATAAAAAAATATAAATGATATGATGAATAAATATGATATGATGAATAAATATAAATGATATGATAAATAAATATAAATGATGTAATGAATAAATATAAATGATATGATAAATAAATATAAATTATATGATAAATAAATATAAATAATATGATAAATAAATATAAATGATTTGATAAATAAATAAAAATGATATGATAAATAAATATAAATGATTTGATAAATAAATATAAATGATATGATAAATAAATATAAATGATATCATGAATAAATATGATATGATAAACAAATATAAATGATATGATAAATAAATAAAAATGATATGATAAATAAATATAAATGATATGATAAATAAATATAAATGATATGATAAATAAATATAAATGATATGATAAATAAATATAAATGATATGATAAATAAATATAAATGATTTGATAAATAAATATAAATTATATGATAAATAAATATAAATGATATAATGAATAAATATGATATGATAAATAAATATAAATGATATGATAAATAAATATAAATGATATGATAAATAAATATAAATGATATGATAAATAAATATAAATGATTTGATAAATACATATAAATGATATGATAAATAAATATAAATGATTTGATAAATAAATATAAATGATATGATAAATAAATATAAATGATATGATGAATAAATATGATATGATAAATAAATATAAATGATATGATGAATAAATATGATATGATAAACAAATATAAATGATATGATAAATAAATATAAATGATATGATAAATAAATATAAATGATATGATAAATAAATATAAATGATTTGATAAATAAATATAAATGATATGATAAATAAATATAAATGATTTGATAAATAAATATAAATGATATGATAAATAAATATAAATGATATAAATAAATATAAATTATTTGATAAATAAATATAAATGATATGATAAATAAATATAAATGATTTGATAAATAAATATAAATGATATGATAAATAAATATAAATGATATAATGAATAAATATGATATGATAAATAAATATAAATAATATGATAAGTAAATATTAATATTATGATAAATAAATATAAATGATATAAATAAATATAAATGATATGATAAATAAATATAAATGATATGATAAATAAATATAAAGGATATGATAAATAATTATAAATGATTTGATAAATAAATATTAAGGATTTGATAAATAAATATAAATGATATGATAAATAAATATATATGATTTGATAATAAAATATAAATGATATGATAAATTAATATAAATGATATGATGAATAAATATAAAGGATATAAATAAATATAAATGATTTGATAAATAAATATATATGATATGATAAATAAATATAAATGATTTGATAAATAATTATAAATGATTTGATAAATAAATATAAATGATATGATAAATAAATATAAATGATATGATAAATATTTATAAATGATTTGATAAATAAATATAAATGATTTGATAAATAAATATAAATGATATGATAAATAAATATAAATGATATGATAAATAAATATAAATTATATGATAAATAAATATATATGATATGATAAATAAATATAAATGATATGATAAATTAATATAAATGATTTGAAAAATAAATATAAATGATATGATAAATAAATATAGATGATTTGATAAATAAATTTAAATTATGTGATAAATAAATATAAATGATTTGATACATAAATATAGATGATATAAATGAATATAACTGATTTGATAAATAAATATAAATGATATGATGAATAAATATAAATGATATGATCAATAAATATAAATGATTTGATAAATAAATATTAATGATTTGATAAATAAATATAAATGATTTGATAAATAAATATAAATGATATGATGAATAAATATAAATGATTTGATAAATAAATATAAATGATATGATGAATAAATATAAAGGATATAAATAAATATAAATTATTTGATAAATAAATATAAATGATATGATAAATAAATATAAATGATATTAATGATTATTAATGATTATTAATGATTATTAATGATGATTAATGATGATTGATGACGATTAATGATGATTGATGATGATTGATGATGATTAATGATGATTAATGATGATTAACGATGATTAATGATGATTGATGATGATTGATGATGATTGATGATGATTAATGATGATTAATGATGATTGATGATGATTGATGATGATTGATGATGATTGATGATGATTAATGATGATTAATGATGATTAATGATGATTGATGACGATTGATGATGATTGATGATGATTAATGATGATTAATGATGATTGATGATGATTAATGATGATTGATGACGATTAATGATGATTAATGATGATTAATGATGATTAATGATGATTAATGATGATTGATGATGATTGATGACGATTAATGATGATGATTGATGATGATTAATGATGATTAATGAGGATTAATGATGATTAATGATGATTAATGACGATTAATGATGATTGATGATGATTGATGATGATTGATGATGATTAATGATGATTAATGATGATTGATGATGATTGATGATGATTGATGATGATTGATTTTGATTGATGATGATTAATGATGATTAATGATGATTGATGATGATTGATGATGATTAATGATGATTAATGATGATTGATGATGATTGATGACGATTAATGATGATTAATGACGATTAATGATGATTGATGATGATTGATGACGATTAATGATGATGATGATGATTGATGACGATTAATGATTATTAATGATGATTAATGATAATTGATGACGATTAATGATGATTGATGACGATTAATGATGATTAATGACGATTAATGATGATTAATAATGATTGATGACAATTAATGATAATTGATGATGATTGATGATGATTAATGATGATTATTGATGATTAATGATGATTAATGACGATTAATGATGATTGATGACGATTAATGATGATTGATGACGATTAATGATTATTGATGACGATTAATGATGATTAATGATGATTAATGATGATTGGTGATGATTAATGATGATTAATGATGATTGATGATGATTGATGATGATTGATGACGATTAATGATGATTAATGATGATTGATGATGATTGATGACGATTAATGATGATTAATGACGATTAATGATGATTGATGATGATTAATGATGATTAATGATGATTGATGATGATTAATGACGATTAATGATGATTGATGACGATTAATGATGATTAATGATGATTGGTGACGATTAATAACGATTAATGATGATTGATGATGATTAATGATGATTAATGATGATTAATGATGATTAATGATGATTAATGATGATTGATGATGATTAATGACGATTAATGATGATTGATGACGATTAATGATGATTGATGATGATTAATGATGATTGGTGACGATTAATAACGATTAATGATGATTGATGACGATTAATGATGATTGATGATGATTAATGATGATTGATGACGATTAATGATGATTAATGATGATTGATGATGATTGATGATGATTGATGACGATTAATGATGATTAATGATGATTGATGATGATTGATGACGATTAATGATGATTAATGACGATTAATGATGATTGATGATGATTGATGACGATTAATGATGATGATGATGATTGATGACGATTAATGATGATTAATGATGATTAATGATAATTGATGACGATTAATGATGATTAATGATGATTGATGATGATTGATGACGATTAATGATGATTAATGATGATTGATGATGATTGATGACGATTAATGATGATTAATGACGATTAATGATGATTGATGATGATTGATGACGATTAATGATGATTAATGATGATTAATGATGATTGATGATGATTGATGACGATTAATGATGATTAATGATGATTGATGATGATTGATGACGATTAATGATGATTAATGATGATTAATGATGATTGATGACGATTAATGACGATTAATGACGATTAATGATGATTGATGATGATTGATGACGATTAATGATGATGATGATGATTGATGACGATTAATGATGATTAATGATGATTAATGATAATTGATGACGATTAATGATGATTGATGACGATTAATGATGATTAATGACGATTAATGATGATTAATAATGATTGATGACAATTAATGATAATTGATGATGATTGATGATGATTAATGATGATTATTGATGATTAATGATGATTAATGACGATTAATGATGATTGATGACGATTAATGATGATTGATGACGATTAATGATGATTGATGACGATTAATGATGATTAATGATGATTAATGACGATTAATGATGATTGATGACGATTAATGATGATTGATGATGATTAATGATGATTGGTGACGATTAATAACGATTAATGATGATTGATGACGATTAATGATGATTGATGATGATTAATGATGATTGATGACGATTAATGATGATTAATGATGATTGATGACGATTAATGATGATTGATGATTGATGACGATTAATTATGATTGATGATGATTATTGATGATTAATGATGATTGATGATTGATGACGATTAATTATGATTAATGAAGATTAATGATGATTAATAATGATTGATGACAATTAATGATAATTGATGATGATTGATGATGATTAATGATGATTATTGATGATTAATGATGATTAATGACGATTAATGATGATTGATGACGATTAATTATGATTGATGACGATTAATGATGATTGATGACGATTAATGATGATTAATGATGATTAATGACGATTAATGATGATTGATGACGATTAATGATGATTAATGATGATTAATTATGATTAATGATGATTAATGATGATTAATGATGATTGATGATGATTGATGACGATTAATGATGATTAATGATGATTAATGATGATTGATGAGGATAAATGATGATTGATGATTAATGATGATTAATGATGATTAATGATGATTGATGATTAATGATGATTGACGATTAATGATGATGATTAATGATGATTGATGACGATTAATGATGATTAATGATGATTAATGATGATTGATGATGATGGATGATGATTGCTGATGATTGATGATGAGTAATGATTATTAATGATGATTGATGATGAGTGATGACGATTAATGATGATTAATGACGATTAATGATGATTAATGACGATTACTGATGATTAATGACGATTAATGATGATTAATGATGATTGATGATGATTGATGATGATTGATGATGATTAATGATGATTAATGATGATTGATGATGATTGATGATGATTAATGATGATTAATGATTATTAATGATGATTAATGATGATTGACGATGATTGATGATCATTAATTATGATTAATGATTATTGATGATGATTAATGATGATTGATGATGATTAGTGATGATTAATTATGATTAATGATGATTAATGATGATCGATGATGATTGATGATGATTGATGATGATTAATGATGATTAATGATGATTGATGAGGATTGATGATGATTAATGATGATTAATGAATATTAATGATGATTAATGATGATTGATTATGATTGATGATGATTAATGATGATTAATGATGATTAATGATGATTAATGATGATTGATGATGATTAATGATGATTAATGATTATTAATGATGATTGATGATGATTGATGATGATTGATGATGATTGATGATGATTAATGATGATTAATGATGATTAATGATGATTAATGATGATTAATGATGATTAATGATTATTAATGATGATTGATGATGATTAATGATGATTAATGATGATTAATGATGATTGATGATGATTGATGATGATTAATGCTTATTAGTGATGATTAATGATGATTGATGATGATTGATGATGATTAATGATGATTGATGATGATTAATGATGATTGATCATGATTAATGATGATTAATGATGATTAATGATGATTGATGATGATTGATGATGATTGATGATGATTAATGATGATTAATGATGATTAATGATGATTGATGATGATTGATGATGATTGATGGTGATTGATGATGATTAATGATGATTGATGATGATTAATGATGATTGATGATGATTAATGATGATTGATGATGATTAATGATGATTGATGATGATTAATGATGATTGACGATGATTAATGATGATTGATGATGATTAATGTAGAGTAATGATGATTAATGATGATTGATGATGATTGATGATGATTAATGATGATTAATGATGATTGACGATGATTAATGATGATTAATGATGATTGATGATGATTAATGATGATTGACGATGATTAATGATGATTGATGATGATTGATGATGATTAATGATGATTGATGATGATTAATGATGATTAATGATGATTAATGATGATTGATGATGATTAATGATGATTGACGATGATTAATGATGATTGATGATGATTAATGATGATTGATGATGATTAATGATGATTGATGATGATTGATGATGATTCCTTATGATTGATGATGATTGATGATGATTAATGATGATTGATGATGATTAATGATGATTAATGATGATTGATGATGATTAATGACGATTAATGATGATTAATGATGATTGATGATGATTCCTTATGATTGATGATGATTGATGATGATTAATGATGATTGATGATGATTAATGATGATTAATGATGATTAATGATGATTGATGATGATTAATGATGATTAATGATGATTGATGATTATTCATGATGATTGATGATGATTGATGATGATTAATGATGATTAATGATGATTGATGATGATTAATGATGATTAATGATGATTGATGATGATTGATGATGATTAATGATGATTGATGATGATTAATGATGATTGATGATGATTGATGATGATTGATGATGATTAATGATGATTAATGATGATTGATGATGATTAATGATGATTAATGATAGTTGATGATGATCGATGATGATTAATGATGATTGATGATGATTAATGATGATTGATGATGATTGATGATGATTAATGATGATTAATGATGATTCATGATTATTCATGATGATTAATGATGATTAATGATGATTAATGATGATTAATGATGATTGATGATGATTAATGATGATTGATGATGATTAATGATGATTAATGATGATTGATGATGATTGATGAAGATTAATGATGATTGATGACGATTAATGATGATTGATGATGATTAATGATGATTAATGATGATTGATGACGATTGATGATGATTAATGAGAATTGATGATGATTGATGATGATTAATGATGATTAATGATGATTGATGATGATTAATGATGATTAATGATGATTTATGATGATTGATGATGATTTATGATGGTTAATGATGATTGATGATGATTGATGATGATTGATGATGATTAATTATGATTGATGATGATTGATGATGATTAATGATGATTGATGATGATTAATGATCATCATGATTGATGATGATTAATTTATGATGATGATGATGATCATCATGATTGATGATGATTAATGATGATTGATGATGATTGATGATGATTAATGACGATTAATGATGATTGATGACGATTAATGATGATTAATGATGATTGATGATGATTGATGATGATTTATTATGATTGATGATGATTAATGATGATTAATGATGATTAATGATGATTGATGATGATTAATGATGATTAATGACGATTAATGATGATTAATGATGATTGATGATGATTAATGATGATTAATGACGATTAATGATGATTGATGATGATTAATGACGATTAATGATGATTGATGATGATTAATGATGATTAATGATGATTGATGATGATTGATGATGATTAATGATGATTAATGATGATTGATGATGATTAATGATGATTAATGACGATTAATGATGATTGATGATGATTGATGATTATTAATGATGATTGATGATGATTAATGATGATTAATGATGATTGATGATGATTAATGATGATTAATGATGATTAATGATGATTGATGATGATTGATGATTATTAATGATGATTAATGATGATTGATGATGATTGATGATGATTGATGATGATTAATGATGATTAATGACGATTAATGATGATTGATGATGATTGATGATTATTAATGATGATTGATGATGATTAATGATGATTAATGATGATTGATGATGATTAATGATGATTAATGATGATTAACGATGATTGATGATGATTAATGATGATTAATGATGATTAATGATGATTGATGATTATTAATGATGATTGATGATGATTAATGATGATTAATGATGATTGATGATGATTAATGATGATTAATGATGATTAATGATGATTAATGATGATTAATGATGATTAACGATGATTGATGATGATTGATGATGATTGATGATGTTTAATGATGATTAATGACGATTAATGATTATTGATGACGATTAATGATGATTAATGATGATTAATGATTATTGATGATGATTGATGACGATTAATGATGATTGATTACGATTAATGATGATTGATGATGATTTATTGTGATTGATGATGATTGATGATGATTGATGACGATTAATGATGATTGATTACGATTAATGATGATTGATGATGATTAATGATGATTAATGATGATTGATGATGATTGATGATGATTGATGATTAATGATGATTGATGATGATTAATGATGATTGATGATGATTGATGATGATTGATGATGATTAATGATGATTAATGATGATTAATGATGATTGATGATGATTGATGATGATTGATGATGATTGATGATGATTAATGATGATTGATGATGATTAATGATGATTTATTATGATTGATGATGATTGATGATGATTGATGATGATTAATGATGATTAATTATGATTAATGATGATTGATGATGATTAATGATGATTTATTATGATTGATGATGATTGATGATGATTAATGATGATTAATGATGATTAATGATGATTAATGATGATTGATGATGATTGATGATGATTGATGATGATTGATGATGATTAATGATGATTGATGATGATTAATGATGATTTATTATGATTGATGATGATTGATGATGATTGATGATGATTGATGATGATTGATGATGATTAATGATGATTGATGATGATTAATGATGATTTATTATGATTGATGATGATTGATGATGATTGATGATGATTGATGATGATTGATGATGATTGATGATGATTGATGATGATTTATTATGATTGATGATGATTGATGATGATTGATGATGATTAATGACGATTAATGATGATTGATGATGATTAATGATGATTAATGATGATTGATGATGATTGATGATGATTTATTATGATTAATGATGATTAACGATGATTGATGATGATTGATGATGATTGATGATGATTGATGATGATTAATGATGATTGATGATGATTGATGATGATTAATGATGATTAATGATGATTAATGATGATTAATGATGATTAATGATGATTAACGATGATTGATGATGATTGATGATGATTGATGATGTTTAATGATGATTAATGACGATTAATGATTATTGATGACGATTAATGATGATTAATGATGATTAATGATTATTGATGATGATTGATGATGATTAATGATGATTAATGATTATTAATGATTATTGATGATGATTAATGATGATTAATGATGATTGATGATGATTGATGATGATTGATGATGATTGATTATGATTGATGATGATTGATGATGATTAATGACGATTAATGATGATTGATGATGATTAATGATGATTAATGACGATTAATGATGATTGATGATGATTGATGATGATTGATGATGATTGATGATGATTAATGACGATTAATGATGATTGATGATGATTGATGATGATTGATGATGATTGATGATGATTAATGATGATTGATGATGATTGATGATGATTAATGATGATTAATGATGATTGATGATGATTGATGATGATTAATGATGATTGATGATGATTGATGATGATTAATGATGATTGATGATGATTGATGATGATTAATGATGATTGATGATGATTAATGATGATTAATGATGATTGATGATGATTGATGATGATTAATGAGAATTGATGATGATTGATGATGATTAATGATGATTAATGATGATTGATGATGATTAATGATGATTAATGATGATTAATTATGATTGATGATGATTAATGATGATTGATGATGATTAATGATGATTAATGATGATTGATGATGATTAATGATGATTAATGATGATTAATGATGATTGATGACGATTAATTATGATTAATGATGAATATGATATTGATGATAATTAATGATGATTAATGATGATTAATGATGATTAATGATGATTGATGATGATTAATGATGATTGATGATGATTAATGATGATTAATGATGATTGATGATGATTGATGATGATTAATGATGATTACTGATGATTAATGACGATTAATTATGATTAATGATGATTAATGATGATTGATGATGATTAATGATGATTGATGATGATTGATGATAATTAATGATGATTAATGATGATTGATGATGATTAATGATGATTAATGATGATTGATGATGATTGATGATGATTAATGATGATTAATTATGATTGATGAATATTGATGATGATTAATGATGATTAATGAAGATTAATGATGATTGATGACGATTAATGATGATTGATGATGATTAATGATGATTAATGATGATTGATGATGATTGATGATGATTAATGAGAATTGATGATGATTGATGATGATTAATGATGATTAATGATGATTGATGATGATTAATGATGATTAATGATGATTAATGATGATTGATGATGATTAATGATGATTGATGATGATTAATGATGATTAATGATGATTGATGATGATTAATGATGATTGATGATGATTGATGATGATTAATCATGATTAATGATGATTGATGATGATTAATGATGATTAATGATGATTGAGGATTATTGATGATGATTAATGATGATTAATGATGATTGATGATGATTGATGATGATTAATGATGATTAATGATGATTAATGATGATTGATGACGATTAATGATGATTGATGATTATTAATGATGATTGATGATGATTAATGACGATTAATGATGATTGATGATGATTGATGATGATTAATGAGAATTGATGATGATTGATGATGATTAATGATGATTAATGCTGATTGATGATGATTAATGATGATTAATGACGATTAATTATGATTGATGATGATTGATGATGATTAATGATGATTAATGATGATTGATGATGATTGATAATGATTAATGATGATTAATGATGATTAATGATGATTGATGACGATTAATGATGATTGATGATGATTAATGATGATTGATGATGATTAATGACGATTAATGATGATTGATGATGATTGATGATGATTAATGATGATTGATGATGATTGATGATGATTAATGATGATTAATGATGATTGATGATGATTAATGATTATTAATGACGATTAATAATGATTGATGATGATTGATGATTATTAATGATGATTGATGATGATTAATGATGATTAATGATGATTGATTATTATTAATGATGATTAATGATCATTAATGATGATTGATGATGATTGATGATTATTAATGATGATTAATGATGATTGATGATGATTGATTATAATTAATGATGATTAATGATGATTAATGATGATTAATGATGATTAATGATGATTGATGATGATTGATGATGATTGATGATTATTAATGATGATTGATGATGATTAATGATGATTAATGATGATTGATGATGATTAATGATGATTAATGACGATTAATGATGATTGATGATGATTGATGATGATTAATGATGATTAATGATGATTAATGATGATTAATGATGATTGATCATGATTGATGATGATTGATGATTATTAATGATGATTGATGATGATTAATGATGATTAATGATGATTGATGATGATTAATGATGATTGATGATGATTGATGATGATTAATGATGATTAATGATGATTAATGATGATTGATGATGATTGATGATTATTAATTATGATTGATGATGATTAATGATGATTAATGATGATTGATTATGATTAATGATGATTAACGATGATTGATGATGATTAATGATGATTAATGATGATTAATGATGATTAATGATGATTGATGATGATTGATGATGATTAATGATGATTAATGATGATTAATGATGATTGATGATGATTGATGATTATTAATGATGATTAATGATGATTAATGACGATTAATGATGATTGATGACGATTAATGATGATTAATTATGATTAATGATGATTGATGATGATTGATGACGATTAATGATGATTGATTACGATTAATGATGATTAATGATGATTAATGATGATTGATGATGATTGATGATGATTAATGATGATTAATGATTATTGATGACGATTAATGATGATTAATGATGATTAATGATGATTGATGATGATTGATGACGATTAATGATGATTGATTACGATTAATGATGATTAATGATGATTAATGATGATTGATGACGATTAATGATGATTAATGATGATTAATGATGATTGATGACGATTAATGATGATTAATGATGATTAATGATGATTGATGACGATTAATGATGATTAATGATGATTAATGATGATTGATGATGATTAATGATGATTAATGATGATTGATGATGATTGATGACGATTAATGATGATTGATGATGATTAATGATGATTGATGATGATTGATGATGATTGATGATGATTAATGATTATTGATGACGATTAATGATGATTAATGATGATTAATGATGATTGATGATGATTGATGACGATTAATGATGATTGATTACGATTAATGATGATTAATGATGATTAATGATGATTGATGATGATTGATGATGATTAATGATGATTAATGATTATTGATGACGATTAATGATGATTAATGATGATTAATGATGATTGATGATGATTGATGACGATTAATGATGATTGATTACGATTAATGATGATTAATGATGATTAATGATGATTGATGACGATTAATGATGATTAATGATGATTAATGATGATTGATGACGATTAATGATGATTAATGATGATTAATGATGATTGATGACGATTAATGATGATTAATGATGATTAATGATGATTGATGATGATTAATGATGATTAATGATGATTGATGATGATTGATGACGATTAATGAAGATTGATGACGATTAATGATGATTGATGATGATTGATGATGATTGATGATGATTAATGATGATTAATAATGATTGATGATTATTGATGATGATTGATGATGATTAATGATGATTGATGATGATTGATGACGATTAATGATGATTGATGACGATTAATGATGATTGATGATGATTGATGATGATTAATGATGATTAATAATGATTGATGATGATTGATGATGATTGATGATGATTAATGATGATTGATGACGATTAATGATGATTGATGATGATTAATGATGATTGATGATGATTAATGATGATTGATGACGATTAATGATGATTGATGATGATTGATGATGATTGATGACGATTAATGATGATTAATGATGATTAATGATGATTGATGATGATTAATGATGATTAATGATGATTGATGATGATTGATGACGATTAATGATGATTGATGACGATTAATGATGATTAATGATGATTAATGATGATTGATGATGATTGATGATGATTGATGATGATTAATGATTATTAATGACGATTAATGATGATTAATGATTATTGATGATGATTGATGATGATTAATGATGATTAATGATGATTGACGACGATTAATGATGATTAATGATGATTAATGATGATTGATGACGATTAATGATGATTGATGATGATTAATGATGATTGATGATGATTAATGATGATTGATGATGATTAATGACGATTAATGATGATTAATGATGATTAATGATGATTGATGATGATTAATGACGATTAATGATGATTAATGATGATTGATGATGATTAATGATGATTGATGACGATTAATGATGATTAATGATGATTGATGACGATTAATGATGATTAATGATGATTAATGATGATTAATGATGATTGATGACGATTAATGATGATTGATGATGATTAATGATGATTGATGACGATTAATGATGATTAATGATGATTAATGATGATTGATGACGATTAATGATGATTGATGATGATTAATTATGATTGATGATGATTAATGATGAGTAATGATGATTAATGACGATTAATGATGATTAATGATGATTGATGATGATTAATGATGATTGATGACGATTAATGATGATTGATGATTATTTATGATGATTGATGATGATTAATGATGATTAATGATGATTAATGATGATTGATGATTATTAATGATGATTGATGATGATTGATGATGATTGATGATGATTAATGATGAGTAATGATGATTAATGATGATTGATGATTATTAATGATGATTGATGATGATTGATGATGATTAATGATGATTAATGATGATTGATGATGAATGATGATTATTAATGATGATTGATGATTATTAATGATGATTGATGATGATTAATGATGAGTAATGATGATTAATGACGATTAATGATGATTAATGAAGATTGATGATGATTAATAATGATTGATGATGATTAATGATGATTAATGATTATTAATGATGAGTAATGATGATTAATGATGATTGATGATTATTAATGATGATTAATGATGATTAATGATGATTGATGATGATTAATGATGATTAATGATGATTAATGATGATTGATGATTATTAATGATGATTGATGATGATTAATGACGATTAATGATGATTAATGATGATTAATGATGATTGATGATGATTAATGATGATTACTGATGATTGATGATGATTGATGATTATTAATGATGATTGATGATGATTAATGATGATTAATGATGATTAATGATGATTGATGATTATTAATGATGATTGATGATGATTAATGACGATTAATGATGATTAATGATGATTAATGATGATTAATGATGATTGATGATGATTGATGATGATTAATGATGATTAATGATGGTTAATGATGATTTATGATGAGTAATGATGATTAATGATGATTGATGATGATTAATGATGATTAATGATGATTAATGATGATTGATGATTATTAATGATGATTGATGATGATTAATGATGATTGATGATGATTAATGATGATTGATGACGATTAATGATGATTAATGATGATTAATGATGATTGATGATGATTGATGATGATTAATGATGATTGATGATTATTAATGATGATTGATGATGATTAATGATGATTGATGATTATTATCGATGATTAATGACGATTAATGATGATTGATGACGATTAATGATGATTAATGATGATTAATGATGATTGATGATGATTAATGATGATTGATGATTATTAATGATGATTGATGATGATTAATGATGATTGATGATTATTATCGATGATTAATGACGATTAATGATGATTGATGATGATTAATGATGATTGATGATGATTAATGATGATTGATGATTATTAATGATGATTGATGATGATTAATGATGATTGATGATGATTAATGATGATTGATGATTATTAATGATGATTGATGATGATTAATGATGATTGATGATTATTATCGATGATTAATGACGATTAATGATGATTGATGACGATTAATGATGATTAATGATGATTAATGATGATTGATGATGATTAATGATGATTGATGATTATTAATGATGATTGATGATGATTAATGATGATTGATGATTATTATCGATGATTAATGACGATTAATGATGATTGATGACGATTAATGATGATTAATGATGATTAATGATGATTGATGATGATTAATGATGATTGATGATTATTAATGATGATTGATGATGATTAATGATGATTGATGATTATTATCGATGATTAATGACGATTAATGATGATTGATGACGATTAATGATGATTAATGATGATTAATGATGATTGATGATGATTAATGATGATTGATGATTATTAATGATGATTGATGATTATTATCGATGATTAATGACGATTAATGATGATTGATGATGATTAATGATGATTGATGATTATTAATGATGATTGATGATGATTAATGATGATTGATGATTATTAATGATGATTGATGATTATTATCGATGATTAATGACGATTAATGATGATTGATGATGATTAATGATGATTGATGATTATTAATGATGATTGATGATGATTAATGATGATTGATGATTATTAATGATGATTGATGATTATTATCGATGATTAATGACGATTAATGATGATTGATGATGATTAATGATGATTGATGATTATTAATGATGATTGATGATGATTAATGATGATTGATGATTATTATCGATGATTAATGACGATTAGTGATGATTGATGACGATTAATGATGATTAATGATGATTAATGATGATTGATGATGATTAATGATGATTGATGATTATTAATGATGATTGATGATGATTAATGATGATTGATGATTATTATCGATGATTAATGACGATTAATGATGATTGATGATGATTGATGATGATTGATGATGATTGATGATGATTGATGATGATTAATGATGATTGATGATTATTAATGATGATTAATTATGATTAATGATGATTGATGATGATTAATGATGATTGATGATTATTAATGATGATTGATGATGATTAATGATGATTGATGATTATTAATGATGATTAATGATGATTAATGATGATTGATGATGATTAATGATGATTGATGATTATTAATGATGATTGATGATGATTAATGATTATTGATGATTATTATCGATGATTAATGACGATTAATGATGATTGATGACGATTAATGATGATTAATGATGATTAATGATGATTGATGATGATTAATGATGATTGATGATTATTAATGATGATTGATGATGATTAATGATGATTGATGATTATTATCGATGATTAATGACGATTAATGATGATTGATGACGATTAATGATGATTCATTACTAGTCATTAATAGTCATTAATTGTACACAATTTTCATGACTGTTGACAATTGATATAAATGATTTGATAAATAAATATATATATAAATGATTGTAATAATAATGACGATTGATTACGATTAATGACGATAATTGGCGATTAATGACGATAAATGACGATTGATAATAACGATAATTGACGATTAATAACGATGACGATTGATAATAACGATAAATGACGATTGATGACAATGATAATTGGCGATTAATAACGATTGATGACGATTAATGACGATAATTGGCGATTAATAACGATAAATAACGATTGAGTATTATTAATGGCGATAATTGGCGATTTTTAACGATGACGATGACGATTAATGACGATAATTGGCGATTAATAACAATAAATGACGATTGATGACGATTAATAACGATCATTGGCGATTAATAACGATTAATGACGATAATTGGCGATTAATAACGATGACGATTAATAATTGGTGATTAATGACGATAATTGGCGATTAATAACGATAAATGACGGTTAATGACTACATCGATAAACAGGTGAGAATATACGATACGATGTGACAATTGTTGAAAATTGAGTCAATGAAGAACTGATGTGAATCGATGGTAATTTTTTCACAATTAATCGATTAATATAAATGAGAATCGATGTTGTAATGGATGACTACCGATGACAATCGATGCCAAGGAATCGATATGAATCGATGACAACGTGCTTGACGTTGCTATATCAAACAACACACATGCAATAGACAATACATGTAACATAGCGCGGACAATTATATGCAAATACCGAGCTGCGAGCGAAATGACGTCACGGTAAAGAAAAAAAAGAATATAAAAAGGAAAGAATACGATCACGTGAGAGACGTCACATACGTAATGAGAAGTCACGTGTGGCGGGAGAATGAGAAAAAATGTTGTTGTACGACAAGAAAAAACGAGTTGAAGTTCTTTTCTATTCTTTGTCTAGGCTTCATCCTTATTTTCCTAGCAAGTGCTTATCTGAGCTCCAATTAATGCTCTCCCTTGTTCTGACTTTCATTAAAAACACTCGTCTAGCTGAAACCACTATCAATAATTTCACCCACTCTTTATCTGTGCTTAAATCTTTCTTACAACTGAACGCCTGTGTTCCATTTTCCTGCTTTTACACTGACTACAACATGGTCGTCTTCAAGTCCAACGCAAACAAATTCTTGATGAGCCATCCCCTAAAGTAAGCCAATTTCCACTACTAACGATTCCTACGACATGGTCTCTTTGACCATTGTACACTCAGTACCCGTTATCCTCGAGTGGTATCCGAGCCTTGATAAGTGGTGACTTCTTTGGAAAAAAAACAAAAGAAACTTTACAGTTATAACTTATTTAAATGTCTGTTTAAGGATTGATATGACGTCAAACTAAATAACCAATCATTTTGCTTTATTTTCCTTTTTTTGCATCTTCTCTTTTTCTCTTGCCTAATCTTGAGCCTGCCTTCATTCTAAATGTAAAAGAGCATGTGAGCACGTGGGAAAATATCAGCTATAAATATATAGCTGGTTTGCGAAGATATTAGCAGCAGTAGCCGGAAAAGCACATATGCAAATTAGGAAGTCGCGCAATCCGGTGCGACAAGAAATAAAGACAATACCACGTGGTCGAGAGAAGCAAAGTATGCGTTGAAAAAGATTGACGGGTAAAGTCGAGCACAAAAATGGCTGTTTACTGCTGGCGTGTGGTCGAGCAGAGAGAAAAACGCATACCAAGTGAGATGGACGTGTGGACCTGTGGTGCTAGTGAGAGACTTTTAAGCTGGCATCAAGACAGCATGGTGTTGTTAATCTCATGGTAGATGAAATGAACATAAAAAAAAACAAGAAGCAGGCATTGTGTGGAAAGTGACGGTAATAAATGCCTTTTGCTACAACAGAAAGAAAAACCGAATTGGATTTATTTATTTTTGTTTGGTTGTTCCTTTCCAACGGTACCAGACAGCGTGGGAGTCCGAGGGAGGATCGAACGTAACGACCACCGTACATAGTTCCCTCCCTATCTCCCTCTTTTTCTCATTCACCTCTTCCTTTGGTTATTCACTGCGTTTACTTCTAGCAAGCATTACATCAATACTCATTTCTGTTCCGCTAACCATAAACACCAACCTTAAACCTAACCCTAACCCTAAGCCTAAACCTACACACTAAACCTAATCCTAAACCCTAACTCTTACCTAAAACCTTAACCATAACCTAACTCTAACTTTTACCCTTTCTCTACATCTAACCCATAACCTTTAACCTACTTCTAACCCCTAAACCTAACCTTAAGTCCTCACTCTAACTCTAACCCTAACTCTAACCAAAAAACCTCTTCCTACAATTTATTTAGTCATAATTCTCAGCCAATCAGCGATAAGACAAAAAAAATAAAATTAACCTTTCTTTCCTTACTCCAATTTCCGCTTCAGCCTCTCCTGTATTCTTTACATCAATGGATGAAACTAATTAGCTGATTTGCATATTCCAGATATTGAAATCTCATCGGCTGGCGGAGGGCGGGGGATGCTCTTTCACGATGCAATAAATGCATGATTTCTTCTATGAATCGATATAAAAACAAAATCAATGAAAACTAAAAATCGATGCCAAAAATTCCGTTAATGTTTTCAGTCGTTCGTTAGCATAAAAAAAATATCCTTTTAATTCTTTCTTCGTTAAAACAAAAACAAAAACAATAAATTTTTAAACGAAAAAATAATCTCCAATCCAAATATAATCTCTAAACAAAATCTCTGAGAATACATCCGTTTAACGATGAAATTGATATTTAAAATTTAAACGTGACAGACTAACGAAAGTAATATTTTCAAACTTAAGCGCAACAAACAAGCTAAAATAATGTCTTAAACTGAAGGTTGACAGACAAAAGAAAGACTTTCAGGGAGGAGAAAGTGTGACAAAAAAGTAAAAATTAGATTTCAAACGTAAGCATGACAAACAAGTGAAAGTTCTATTTCATACTTAAGCGTAACAGAACAAATAAACAACTCCCTCCCAAATTTCCCTATGTGGACTGAAGCCACACTTAATAATGTGAAAATCACCCCTTCTCAGGCCCATGATATGATAAAAAAACTTAGGCACCTCCAAGTTGCGTAGGCCTGATCTCATCCCTGCTTTACTAATTAAAAAATGCTCAGCTGAGCTAGCCTCTATACTTTCCAAGCTCTAGAACAAATGATTTGCTGAATCTTGCTTCCCTGGAAGATGACATCCGTGATACCAGAGTATAAGAATTTTGGTGATAGGACTGACCCTCTCAATTATCGCCCTATCAGTCTCTTCCCCCTCTTCTCTAAAATCTTTGAGGCCATAATCAATCACGCACCTCCTCGCACAAGTTGATCTTCTATCTGACAAACAGTACGGATTAACGCAATTTCATTCTACTGCAGATATTTTAACAGTTATCTCTGAACGCATATACCAGGAATGTAGCCCTCGATATATCCAAGGCCTTTAACAAAGTCTGGCATGAAGGGCTGCTACTGGACGAAGAATAAGTATCATTAGATCCTTATTAGACAATAGAACTATCGAGGTTATCATTGATGGACGTACATTCAAACAGCATAACATTAATGTAGGAGTGCCTCAGGGATCGATCCTTGAACCACTATTATTCTTGATATTCATTAACGACTTCCATGATAATATTGTGTCCGAGATGGGTATATTTGCTGATGATACAATGCTCTATATCATGTGCAAGGGAAGAACGGATGTACACAAATTTGTGACACTGGCAGGATCCTTCGAAAATAACCTCCAGACTGTAGTGGAATGGGGCCGTAAATGGATGGTAACATTTAATGCTACTAAGACTAAGCTGCTTGCCTTTAACAATTAAAACCGATGTCCATGAGAAATAACACTCTACCCAAGAATTCTTCCTTCAAACTTCTCGTCTTACCATTCAAGAGCAATATGAACTGGAACAAATACATTGAGGACATTGCAAAGGCTGCTGCAAAGAAGGTGGGTTCCCTCTATCCTGCTAGAAAATTACTCATAGCTGCAAAGTCACTATTCGCCCATGCATGGAGTATTGTTGCCACATCTGAGCTGGCGCATCTACCACTAGCCTCTCCCTCTTGGGTAGGGTCCAAAAAAGAGTTTTCAGTCTAATAGGTCCCACTTTGTCAACTAAGCTCCAACCTCTATCGCATCATCGCAATGTTGCATCTCTGTGTCTGTTTTACAAGTATTTTAGCGGAATGTGCTCTGATGAACTGGTTGCACTTGTGTTCCCTCGACACACATATCCCCGACAAACCCGATTAGCAACAAAATTTCACCCCTTCACTGTTGAGATCCCTAAATGCCAGAAAGTTTTCTAATTTAAGTTTCTTCCCTCGAACAGATAGATCTGGAAATTTCCTTCTTGCTACCTGCTTCCCTGGCTGTTCTGATATGCAGAGTTTAAATGTAATGTAAACCAACATCTTGTTAATCTTTCCTAGGCATGGTCTCAAATAATAGCTCTTTACGTCCAAGTGGAAATATGTGTTATTAGGGGTGAACGCGAGTAAAAAAAAAAAAAAAGTGAAAAATATATTTCAAACTTAATTGTGACAACCAAGCGAAAAAAATTTCAGCTTAAACATGATAGACTGGAAAAAATATTCTTTAAAAACTTAAGCCTGACAAAGAGGAGAAATTGCTATCTCAACTTAAGCATGATAGACTGATGGAAATGATATCCAAAATTGTGAGTGACTAATTAAAATTTTATTTTGCGGCAGACAAGAGAAATTACTTTTTCAAACTTAAGTGTAATAGACACGCGAAAATGCTATTTAGAACGTAAGCCTGACAGACAGGACGAATTTCTATTTCACAAATTGTGACAAATTAACCCGAACGCTTCTAAAACTGAAATTTCAAACTTCATCTTGATTGACCAATGATGATGCTACGAGGTGCCTTCAATAAGTTTTCAGACTTTTTTGTACAGGCATTTAAAATTGTTGTAGATTCTTGAAAATTCAGTATCTTATTGCTATACATCTTATGAGATAACTAAGCAATTGGAATACACTCTACTAAAGCCTGATTGTCAAAAATGCAATCTGAATGTGAGGACACATTAGAAGAACGGTATGCAGTAAACCTTTGTTTTAAACTTGGATACATGACACGGAAATATATGGAATGCTTCAGCCTACTTTTGGACCATCTTAAGTGATTCAGGCATAAGTTTTTGAATGGCATAAGAGATTCAAGGAAGGCAAGGCTTCTGTGAGATCATGAGACGTGTGGGAGGAGTAGGGAAGTCAGAACAACAGAGTTGATTGGCCAAATAAAGAATTTCATGGATAAGGATCATAGTGTGTCTATAGGGACAATAAGTGCACAGTTTGATGTCAGTGTGGGAACTGTACACACAATTATTCGCGAGGAACTGAAGATGCAGAAAATTTTTGCGAATGCACCAGTCCACAACTCCAACTTTGTCACAGACTATTTGACCAAGATGGGCATCAAGAAAGTCCCTCACCCTATCTTGCTCTTTGTGACTTTTGGTTATTCCCTAAGCTCAAGGAAATCCGTATTGTTATGAGACATTTGAGAAAATGAAAGCGGTTGTGACGAGGATCTTTACACGCTCACACAAGAGGATTTCCCTGGGACTTTCCAGAGGTTGTTTGAAAGGTACAACAAGTGCATTGCAGCCGAAGGAGATTACTTCGAAGGGAGCTGGAGTTTCATGTGTGTGCTATCAATAAAAGTACCCACACAAAAAAAGTCTGGAAACTTATTGAAAGCATCACGTACCAAAACAAAATCGCAGTTTTACAATAACTGCAGGAGTCTTTAGTCAATATAACTCAAAATTTTAATCATATATTTATAGTTATTTTCATTAAAGACACACTAATAAAACGTGGTCGTATGATTGGTAAAAATATTAAGATTAATAAAAATATGACAGTCAGCGTGACACACAGACAGACAAACAATATGGCCGCTAATGCATATGAAGAGATTGCATCTTCAAACGAAATTTAAATTATTTTGAAAATTCTTTTGTTTTTTAATTATTTAAAATCTCTTCGATTTTAAACTTAAATTGCAACTTATTTTTTTTTCTTCTTTTTTATTTTCAATTTTTGATCACTTTTTAGTTTTAGTTTTTTCTTAATAACAAATGCATATTTTACGAGGATAATTTTTTTTTTTTTTATGTTCTTTGATTCATGGTTATTAGAATTTGCAGATTAGAAGCGAATATGCAATAAACGCAAGCGTTTGAAGGCAAGTTGAAGAAAGGGGGGATGGCAAGGAAAGAAAAGAAGAAAAGAATGAGAATAGAAAGAGAAAGTAAGGTGGGCTCCCTCTACCGTGCTAGAAAGTTACTTACGCCTGAGAGTATCTTGTACCTCTACAAGGCCACCATTCGCCCATTCATAGCATCTGCTACCGGTCTCTCACTCCTGGATAGGGTTCAAAAGAGAGTCGCCAACCTAATCGGTCCTGAACTATCAGCTAGGCTTCAACCTCTGTCTTATCGATGAAATGTTGCATATCTCTGCATGTTTTACAAGTATTTTAATAGTAGATGTTCCAGTCCACAGCTCCATCTTTGTCACAGACTATTTGACCAAGATGGGCATCAAGACAGTCCTTCACCCTACCTTGCTCCTTGTGACTTTTGGTTATTCCCTAAGCTCAAGGAAATCCGTATTGTTATGAGACATTTGAGAAAATGAAAGCGGTTGTGACGAGGATCTTTACACGCTCACACAAGAGGATTTCCCTGGGACTTTCCAGAGGTTGTTTGAAAGGTACAACAAGTGCATTGCAGCCGAAGGAGATTACTCCGAAGGGAACTAGAGTTTCACGTGTGTGCTATCAATAAAAGTACCCATACATAAAACGTCTGGAAACTTATTGAAAGCATCATGTACCAAAACAAAATCGCAGTTTTACAATAACTGCAGGAGTCTTGAGTCAATATAACGAAATTTGATATTTGATTTTGTACCCCTTTGATGTAAATACCCTCGATAAACCCGACAAACAGCAAAATCCCACTCCTACAAAGTAGAGATCCCCAGATACCAGAAAGCCTTTTACTCTAAGCCTTCTACTCTAATAATTTCTTCCCTAAGACTGCTAAACTTTGGAATTCCCTTTTGGGTTCCAGTTTCCCCAACTGTAGTGGAATGCAGAAGTTCAGTGTAATGTAAACAGACATCTTGCTGCTCAACTCCCTACATAGTATCCCTGCAAATTATGTCCCAGATAAAAGCCCCCTACATTAAAGTAGCATTGTGCTTTGTTTGGGGTGAAAATGTAAAAAGATAAAATAAAATAAGAAAGACCATCTTCATATTTATTTCCTGCTTCCTTTGTTCCAGCTCGTTTGACTCATTGGTCCAGTGGTCTTCATCAATTCACTGTTTTAATACCTCATTGCAATACAGCGTCCTATTCCAGTAGCTTAATTCCAGTAACTGCAAGCTTGCGGAACTCTTTTCCTGCTATCAGTTTTTTCTCCTACCTATTAGCCTTATTCTTTTCAAGACTAAGGCCAATAGGCATCTCTTGCCTTTTTTGACATGTCTTGACACGTGAGCAAAACTTGTTGGCGTCAGTTGAAAGCTGCGAGTTGGAATAAGAGTATTTAACTGTTTACTTGTCAATTCAATTATCAGTTGTTGTTACTCGACATGGACTTTTATTATTGTACCTAACGGAATGAATCTAATGGTTGATCTGAATCTGTTTTGTTTACAATATTGGCTTTTGCTAGGGGAAACAGGTTTTCTACCTTTGAAAAATGCCATTTGATTCTCTCTATCTCACTACACGTCACTACTGTAAAAGTATATTAAGGAGAGCAAAACTTTTCAAGACTAAGGCCCATAGGAATATGTTGCCTTTATGCTGTGACGTAGCTTGACACGAAACTGGTTAGAATCAGTTAAAAGCTGTGAGTTGGAATGCGAGCATTTAGCTGTTTATTTGTCAATTAATTAGTTGTTGCTGCCCGACACGGACTTCTATTATTGTACCTAACGGAATAAATCTATTCTATATTTTGTATCACTCAACGATACAACAATGCATACTTTTTTATTTAATTATTTTTTTTAATCGAGCATTGGTTTCAGCGACTGTTTTCATTCTGGTTCGAAGTTGAAATGAAGTGGTCCCTATTAATTTCCGACTATCTCGCCAATGGCTGCATTTACTGGATTTAATGAAGCTGTACTACTATGAAACATGTAATAATGATAATATTATCGGGGGAGGGGGAGTCTCATACATGCTTTACAGACAGATTTTTTTTATATTGGTGCTCTTTGTTGTGCGGTCTCCGCAGACAGACTGATTTAAATCTTTTTGGTAGGGTTTATGTTCCTTGAATAGAAGCGCTGGTTGAGTTTGAATAAAATAAATACGTATTAGATACGTTTGAAGTCAAAACAACGCATTATTACAAAATAAACAGATATTTATTTTGTTTGAAATTTATATTGAAATTCATAAATATATTTTGAAGATATACTTCATCTTCAGTATTTCTTTCTTTCTTTCTTTCTTTTTGCCATGTTAGTGCTAGAGCATTCTTTTTTTATTCAAACTCAACCAGTCATGTCCAAGTAACCTACATCTAAAATTTCAAGTGTGTAGACCCAAAATTAGCGGAAGAGTTTGGTAGAGTCTGCAAAAGTCAACTGTAAACTTTGGCCTCTTGCCTGACAAATTTTCGCCCAAAAACTGATTAAAAAGCTTCATGAAAGTCTGATTACCCTTTATGTAAAATGTTTAGACCCAAAATTGGCTTAATAGTATGCTAGAGACCGCAAAGGTAAAATCTTTGGAGTTTTTACCCCTTGGAAGCCAAATTTTCAGCAAGAAAACGATTAAAAAGCTTGCCCTCTGTCTGAATACACTTTATATAAAATTACAAATGTTTAGACCAAAAATTGGCTAAGTAATTTGGTAGAGACCGCAGAGGTCAATTTTGTAAAAACTTTGACCCCAATTATGACGCCTTAATATTTATTGTTTTGAGCTCAAATCAAATTATAAAGTGAGATCCATGTCCAAGTAACCTATATCTAAAATTTCAAGTGTTTAGGCCCAAAAATTGGCGAATGAGTTTGGTAGAGTTTTCAAAGGTCAAATCGTTGAACTTTGACTCCTTAGCAGCCAAATTTCTAGCCGAACCCCCATTAAAAAATTTTTCCCAAATCTCAATACCCCTTATGTCAAATCTCGAGTCTGTAGACCGAAAATTCACAGAGTTATTGCGTAGGGAAATGTACACAGACAGACCGATACACACACACACACACACACACACACACACACACACGCACACACACATATATATATATATATAATGTAGCAGAGAAAGAAAGCCAAAGATACACAGATAAATACAGATCGGTGGATGTATTAGTGAGATATAAATGTAGATAGATAGATAGATAGATAGGTAAATAGAAATATAGATAGATAGAGAGAGAGAGAGAGAGAGAGAGAGAGAGAGAAGAAGAAGAAGAAGAAGGGAGAGAGACAGGCAGATAGACAGGCAAAAGCACATGCCACAAAGACACGCACGCGCGCACGCACACACACACACACACACACATTTTCTCTTATATAGATATACAGATTAGCATTAGTTTTATTTTCACTCTCTATTGGTATATAATGTTTCCTACTTTGTATTTCTTCCCCTCTTGTCATATCTTAAGTTTTTGAAATGTGAAGAATTTAAAAAAATTTTAACTTTGGAGAGGCTGACGTCAAATATTATGAAAAAAAAAATGTAGAATGTAATAAGGAACACATTTTTCATCAACTAATTTTGATAACGAGAAAAATCGAGATAACAATATAAAAACATTGAAAGACAAGAGAAATTTTTAAGATGACCAATGACATCCTTACAAAGCGAAAGCGCCTTTTAGTTAGGTAGACATAAGTAGTAGTAAACATTTAGTGTCTTCATGCGAAAGCGCTAGAACAATTATATGCATATACTTCTATAAATAAAGGTGAACGTGTCTGTGTGTCTGTCTGTCTGTCTGTCTGTCTGTGTACATTTTCCTTCGCAATAACTCTGTTAATTTTTAGTCTACAGACTCGAAATTTGATATACAGGGTACTGAGATTTGGGAAAATCTTTATGATCGGGTTTTGGCCAGAAATTTGGCTGTTAAGGGGTCAAAGTCCAACGATTTGACCTTTGAGAACTCTACCAAACTCATCCGACAATTTTGGGTCTAAACACTTGAAATTTTAGATATAGGTTTCTTGGACATGGATCTAACTTAATAACTCGATTTGAGCCTAAAACAATAAATTTTAAGGGGTCATAATAGGGGTCAAAGTTTAAAAAAATTGACCGCTATTTTTTTTTTTGCTCAACATACACTTGCAAACACCC
>NC_136518.1:2166689-2199189 GCF_053919585.1 Euprymna scolopes | reverse complement strand
CAAATATACAAAATAGATGCCTAACTAAAGCCATAATATTTTTCCAAAGAGAGCCTAAATAACAAGAAATACTACGTGGCCTTCCTCTATTTTAAAACTAGATATTATGACCATAAAAACACATTCAATAGAATTATAAATGACTTCATATGCCAACAATAATCATCTGATTCCTACAAAAATGTATGAAGGATCTTCATGGTGGCTCAGTGGTTAACGACACAGAATGACAATCTGGATGTGCTCAGTTTAAATTGTTCATTCCCCTGAAGCACTTTCAGTTGGGGACGTTCATAACCTTCATGTTGTCCCTCTCGTAAATACCCTCTTAATTTATTAAAATTGTTATTTTAATTAATTTACATTAAATGTCCTTTTGTACCATAATGCGCGACGATGTTTCGTAGACAGCAGTCGCTACAGTGAGATAGAGAGAGGAGGAGTAGGGGGTAGCAGGACTGGTAACATCATGTGGAGATAGCAGCAGCAGCAGCAGGATAAGACGCAGAGAGAGTGGGGAGGGGAAAGACGTGGCGGCATGAACAGCAGGAAACGACAGCAGACGACAACAAATTTTCGCTAGTCGGTGAAAACTCTGTGAAAATTGGTTATGTAAAAGGCCGGACAGGAAATAAAAGTGTTTCTCAAAAAAAAGTGAGTCCAAATATTTGTTTTATTTGTTTCGCATTTCGATGAGGTGGATCAATCAAAGGAACACGGGAATAAGATCGCCCCTTAATAAGATCACACTTTTAATAAGATAGATATCGGGGAAACGAATGTCAACAATAATCATCCGACACGTATGAAACGAATGAATGCTAGACAACATTACTACCACACCAGCATCATCATCATCAGCAGCAGCAGCAGCAGCAGCAGCAGCATTAGGGAGATGAAGATGACCAAGTGGTTAACAACACGGACTGACAATCTGGGTGTGCCAAGTTCGAATCCAGTTACTTTCGCATACACACTTTCAATTGGGAATGTTGGCAAGCTTCACGTGGTCCTTATAAATAAGCGATATGTTTCTAGAAAGAAGTCTTAACAAAAATAATTCTTAACAGAAAGATATCGGGGAAACGAATGTCAACAAAATCATCATGAATCATGATTAACAACAACAATATCTGTCCCAACTATGTGCCTGTTTTACAAATATTTTAATGGAATGTGCTCCGACGAACTCCAAGTACTTGTACCCTATCGACGTAAATTAAACCCGACAAACTCGTCAAGCAGCAAAATCCCACCCCTACACAGTAGAGATTCCTAGATATCGTAAAGCCTTCTATTCAAATAGATTATTACCTCGAACTGCTAGACTTTGGAATTCCCTCTCGAATCCCTGCTTCCCTGACTGTACTGATATGCAGAAGTGTCAGGGCAATTCCCTGCATACTTATGTCAAAGTGGTATTATGCTATTTGGGGTGAAATAAAAGAACAAGTGAAGCATGCATGGTCCCCCGTGAGTGCACAGTGAACGAGGCATAAAAAATGACTAAGTTCAGCATTTGCCCCCCCCTCATTTAGCACCAAAAGCCCTCAGGCGACATCGAATCCTGGTGATAATGATCAAACGGTGCAGTTTTAGGCGTTAACATATGTAAATTTGAGTTCTGATCCCCATCTGGCATCAATTGAAATGGATGGCTCTCGTCTAAGGGAGGCCCCAGGATTTGATAAGCTCCTGGGTTTGACCTTTACACCTGATCTTAAATGGAACACATACATCAAGTCTGTGGCCAAGGTCGTCCAAAGATGGAGTACTGCTGCCACATCTGGCGGGGGCTGCTAAAAACAGCCTATCCTGCCTTGACGGAGTACAAAATTGACTCCGTGGCTTGGTGGGGGATGCCCTTTTCTCTACCCTGCAACCTCTTTCCCACAGAAGAGACGTAGTCATTGTTCTATCGTTATTTCCATGGCAGGTGCTCGTCTGAACTCCAATCTCTGGTCCCCCCCTCGCCAATCTTTCACAAAAAACACCCATCTAGCTGAATCCACTGTGAAAATTTCCCCCACTCTATATCTGTGCCTAAATCAAAACGTGGATTCCATGAACAAAGCTTCTTTGCACGCCTGTGGAACTCTGTTCCGCTTGCCTGTTTCCCTCCCGACTTCAACCTGGATGTCTTCAAGTCCAACACAAACAAATTCCTGATGAACCGCCCCCCCCCTAAGTAATGACACCTTACCAATTCTCCAATACTATTGCTACGCTATCCCTTTGATTACTGTACACACAATAACCCTTATCCCTGAGTTGCCATTGGGTCTTGATAAGTGGTGAACTCCATGTAAAAAAAAAAAAAAAATTCTGCATCATGCAAAAAAAAAAAAATAATAAATAAATAAGTCCGTCATTTGTGCCCCCCTCCCCATTTAGCCCCCAAAGTCCCCAAGGCCTTAACATATTTAAATTTGGGTTCAGCACCATGCAAAACTGCTTAATAGACATACGCAGAAAATTTTGGACAAATATGGTAAAATAGTCCCAAAAATGGGGTGTTTTTATTAGCCCTAAAAGAGCCTCTGGGGCACACCCAAGAATTATCGTGAAGTATAGACAAACAAAATTATATAGAAATCAGTTAGTTACAATTTTTCAGAAAGTTTTATAAAAATCTAAGGCATCAAATTTTTTTGATAAGCACAAAAGTGTCAATTGTATTCATTTGAACCTGAAAGGAATCCCTAGTGGGGGGCAACCAGAGTTTTCCCGGAAAATCCGTTCTGTTACTTTTTTTACACATATCATGTTTAATGTTTGTCCAAAAAATTTTTTGAATTCCAAAGCGTAGTTACTGAGAAAAGTGTGGACAGACGAACGGACGAACGGACAGGGGTGAATTTACAGGTATACTCTCCTTTTGTCCGGGACCAAAAAATAGCATATAAAATATATAGTTTGGTCCTAAAAGTCGATGCTTTTTAGAATATTGAGCGCCCCAAACTTCCAGCCTTGTGTCATGCATGTTGTTGAAGTGGTTAAGAAGTAAGTGTAAACTTGAGCTGCAAATTAGTGGGGGAAGACTTGGGAGGGAATGAGGAGAGACTGGGGAGAGATAAAGTGTAGAAAGTTGAGAGGTCAATAATCAGACAAAAATGTCAGTTTGCAAAACTTATTAGTCTCCCCCCCCCTCTCCGTCTTTCTGTCCCTTTCCCTCTGTCTATCTTCCTTTTTCTTCATATCACTCTCACTCTCTCTTCTTCTCTCTACCCCTTTCTTTTTCCATCTCTCACTTTCTCTCACTTTCACTCTCTCTCCATCTTTCTCAGATTGCAAGACTGACTAATCTCCCACCTAACTCTCCCTTTCTCTCTATCGCTTTCTCTCTCTTTCTCTCTTTCTCTCTCACTTAATCTCACTTTCATTCTCTCTTCCCTTCTCTCTCAGATTGCAAGATTGACTAATCTCTCTTCCCGCTCAATATCTCCCTCTCTATCTACGTCCCTCTTTCTATTTACCTCTCTCTCTATCCCTTCCTGCCCTTCGCCCCTTTTTTGCTCTTTCTCTCTCTTCTCCTCCTCCTCCTCCTCTCTTTCCTAAATCCACCCAGCTGCGTCTCAGATCGACCAGTTTGAAATCTCGCGTGACATTTAAAACAACGCGCGACCAGGTCAGAATAAAGGAGGGTAACTCGTGCCGGTCTTAAAAAAAGAAAAGATCGAGTTTATTGAAACTCGTGACCTTTATACCAGCTGGATCTTATTAATCAAGAAAGATGCCAGATACCTTACAAGGTCAAAAAAAAAAAAAAAATGTGTGTCAACGATCGGCGATCAGGGCGAAGGGCGTGTATATGGGGGGGGGGGCAAGGAAATTTGTTTTGTTTTGTTTATTTTCTTTTTTTTTTCTTTATTTAGCTTTTTCTTAAGCTTTTATTTGTATTTATTTACTTGTTTTTGTACGTAGTGAAGAGGGTTGAAGATATGCGTTGCATGGACGGAAATAATGTTTGAATGATACGATGTATGTACAATGTGAGTATCAAAGACATGCCTAGATCTGATGACCCCAGAGGAAAATAAAATCTATATAAGACAACGAGATGTGTGCAGAAAAAGAGTTGTCAATCTAATAGGCCCCACTTTATCAACTAAGCTCCAGCCCCTGTCCCATCGCCGCATTGTTGCATCACGTGCCTGTTTTACAAATATTTTAATGGAATGTGTTCTGAATAACTCGTTTCATTTGTATCCCCTCGACGTACATATCCTCAACAAACTCGCTTAGCAACAAGATCTCAACCCTTCACTGTTGATGTCCCTAAATGCCAGAAAGCATTCTATTCTAATAGTTTCTTCCTTTGAACAGCTCGACTTTGGAATTCCATTCATGCTGCCTGCCTCCCTAGCTGTACTGATATGCAGAAGTTTAAATGTAATATAAACAAATATCTTGTTAATCTTTCCTAGACATGGCCCCAAATAGTAGCCCTTTACGTCCAAGTGGCGATATGCTTTGTAAGGGGTGAACATGAGTAAAAAAAAAAAAAAAAGGAGACATCGATAGTATGGGCACATTGAATGAATATGAGAGAGTTCCTGAGTTAGTACATGTAGAACAGTTGAGGAAGCAGATGCAGTTAATAGAGGAAGACCAAGGAAAATATAGTAGGAAGTGAAAAATGACCTCGAAGAAATGAGAGATATTAAGGGTATTAAGTAATGTCATTTTTTATGTTATAAGTGGTGGCCATTGTTGTACGCGCAAGCGTGCATATTCTTGCTTAATACCCGGAAAAATACTTATTTGCGGAAATTTAAATGCGATTTTCGTTTTTAGCACACCCGAAAACCTATTAAACAAGTTTTTTTAAGGTAGGTTTTGTGTTGGTTTATCAGGCTACAATAAACACCATCCGTAAACAAAAACCAGATCTTCCCCAAAAAGGTTGCCATTACGTTAAATTAATATAGACAAAAAAGCAGAAACATAGCAAAATAATTAAATTAAAAAATAGTAAAAATTAAACAAACGTTTACAATAGGAATGTACCGATGCACGGCTGGGAAAATAAGAAAAATAGCCGCCCTTTAAACTACCTGACGAAATTTTGGGTTTCCATATAATTCGTGTGACGAGGACTTGTGTGGAAAAAAAAACTATTTAGAGGGTAAAGTAGATTACACGGTGATAGCGTAAGCTCCGAGGGGTTGCAAAGGATGCCCTATGCGACCCCCCCCCTACTGGGTCGAGTAACAAGTATTATAGTACGGCGAGCAGCGAGTAACTAAGTTGTGCCAACCGTTCACCAGTAAGTCGTTAACAGAACTGGTACTAGTCAGAGACACAATTCTTTTATAACAGAAGAATTGTGTCTCCCACTATTCCTCCAAGTCTATAAGAGACTCGTCCTCTCAACCACTCAGATTAGAATTCCGCCCTTATTTAAAAAATAATATGCAAATGTTACATAGCCCAGTGAACCTTTCCAACTACATTTGTTAAATTCTGATCAATAGTCGCCGAGATTTTGAACTTATAAAATTGCTAAAACAGGTGGTATATTTATGTATGGATATATTGGCTATGGATATGAAGAGAAAGAGGTAGAGAGAGAGAGAGAGAGAGAGAGAGAGAGAGAGAGAGAGAGAGAGAGAGAGAAGAGGGTAAGAGAGAGAGAGAGAGAAGAGGGTGAGAGAGAGCAGAGAAAGAGAGTGAGAGAGAGAGAGAGAAAGAGGGTGAGAGAGAGCAAAGAAGAGAAAGAGGTAGAGAGAGAGAGAGAGAGAAGAGGGTGAGAGAGAGAGAAGAGGGTGAGAGAGAAGAGAAAGAGGTAGAGAGAGAGAGAGAGAGAAAAGGGTGAGAGAGAAGAGAAAGAGGTAGAGAGAGAGAGAGGTAGAGAGAAGAGGGTGAGAGAGACAAGAGAAAGAGGTGGAGAGAGAGAGAGAAGAGGGTGAGAGAGAGCAGAGAAAGAGGGTGAGAGAGAGAGAAAGAGGGTGAGAGAGAGAGAGAAGAGAAAGAGGTAGAGAGAGAGAGAGAAGAGGGAGAGAGAGAGAGAAGAGGGTGAGAGAGAGAAGAGAAAGAGAGTGAGAGAGAGAAGAGAAAGACGGCGAGAGAGAGAGAGAGAGAGAAAGAGGGTGAGAGAGAAAGAGAGTGAGAGAAGAGGGTAAATGTGCATCTTTTTTTTATAGTAGGTAATGCTATGGATATCTATTCATAGCCAAACTAAATATTGAAATGCTCATGTATGTATGTATGGGATGAAGCTACATGAAAATTTGCAGGCTTTTTAAGGATTATAACACTATTACATGGTTAAAATGTTACGATAATTGCTAAACAAGAACCTATATTTTCAAATCAATCAAATTTTTCAAACTCTGTATATATTGTTTCCTGGCAGGCAGCTTTGGTTTTGCTGCTTTGGTTGTCTCCCCTACATTTGTATATATAGTGTCCTGACAGGCAGCTTCGGTTTTGCTGCTTCGGTTGTCTCCCCTACATTTGTATATATAGTGTCCTGACAGGCAGCTTCGGTTTTGCTGCTTCGGTTGTCTCCCCTACATTTGTATATATAGTGTCCTGACAGGCAGCTTCGGTTTTGCTGCTTCGGTTGTCTCCCCTACATTTGTATATATAGTGTCCTGACAGGCAGCTTCGGTTTTGCTGCTTCGGTTGTCTCCCCTACATTTGTATATATAGTGTCCTGACAGGCAGCTTCGGTTTTGCTGCTTCGGTTGTCTCCCCTACATTTGTATATATAGTGTCCTGACAAGCAGCTTCGGTTTTACTGCTTAGGTTGTCTCCCCTACATTTGTATATGTAGTGTCCTGACAGGCAGCTTCCGTTTTGCTGCTTCGGTTGTCTCCCCTACATTTGTATATATAGTGTCCTGACAGGCAGCTTCGGTTTTGCTGCTTCGGTTGTCTCCCCTACATTTCTATATATAGTGTCCTGACAGGCAGCTTTGGTTTTGCTGCTTCGGTTGTCTCCCCTACATTTGTATATATAGTGTCCTGACAGGCAGCTTCCGTTTTGCTGCTTCGGTTGTCTCCCCTACATTTGTATATATAGTGTCCTGACAGGCAGCTTCGGTTTTGCTGCTTCGGTTGTCTCCCCTACATTTGTATATGTAGTGTCCTGACAGGCAGCTTCCGTTTTGCTGCTTCGGTTGTCTCCCCTACATTTGTATATATAGTGTCCTGACAGGCAGCTTCGGTTTTGCTGCTTCGGTTGTCTCCCCTACATTTCTATATATAGTGTCCTGACAGGCAGCTTTGGTTTTGCTGCTTCGGTTGTCTCCCCTACATTTGTATATATAGTGTCCTGACAGGCAGCTTCCGTTTTGCTGCTTCGGTTGTCTCCCCTACATTTGTATATATAGTGTCCTGACAGGCAGCTTCGGTTTTGCTGCTTCGGTTGTCTCCCCTACATTTGTATATATAGTGTCCTGACAGGCAGCTTCTGTTTTGCTGCTTGGTTGTCTCCCCTACATTTGTATATATAGTGTCCTGACAGGCAGCTTCGGTTTTGCTGCTTCGGTTGTCTCCCCTACATTTGTATATATAGTGTCCTGACAGGCAGCTTCGGTTTTGCTGCTTCAGTTGTCTACCCTACATTTGTATATATAGTGTCCTGACAGGCAGCTTCGGTTTTGCTGCTTCGGTTTTCTCCCTTACATTTGTATATATAGTGTCCTGACAGGCAGCTTCGGTTTTGCTGCTTCGGTTGTCTCCCCTACATTTGTATATATAGTGTCCTGACAGGCAGCTTCGGTTTTACTGCTTAGGTTGTCTCCCCTACATTTGTATATGTAGTGTCCTGACAGGCAGCTTCGGTTTTGCTGCTTCGGTTGTCTCCCCTACATTTGTATATATAGTGTCCTGACAGGCAGCTTCGGTTTTGCTGCTTCGGTTGTCTCCCCTACATTTGTATATGTAGTGTCCTGACAGGCAGCTTCGGTTTTGCTGCTTCGGTTGTCTCCCCTACATTTGTATATATAGTGTCCTGACAGGCAGCTTCGGTTTTGCTGCTTCAGTTGTCTACCCTACATTTGTATATATAGTGTCCTGACAGGCAGCTTCGGTTTTACTGCTTCGGTTGTCTCCCCTACATTTGTATATATAGTGTCCTGACAGGCAGCTTCGGTTTTGCTGCTTCGATTGTCTCCCCTACATTTGTATATATAGTGTCCTGACAGGCAGCTTCGGTTTTGCTGCTTCGGTTGTCTCCCCTACATTTGTATATATAGTGTCCTGACAGGCAGCTTCGGTTTTACTGCTTCGGTTGTCTCCCCTACATTTGTATATATAGTGTCCTGACAGGCAGCTTCGGTTTTGCTGCTTCGGTTGTCTCCCCTACATTTGTATATATAGTGTCCTGACAGGCAGCTTCGGTTTTGCTGCTTCGGTTGTCTCCCCTACATTTGTATATATAATGTCCTGACAGGCAGCTTCGGTTTATCTCCTTCGGTTTTCTCCCCTGTGGCCTTGTAAGTAATTAGTTATGCATTCATGTTCAACTGGTGTGTAATATATTGAACCAACTATTCTGGCTGACAGAATTTTCACTATCTAGGGAGTATGCTGAGTAGAGATGAAATCAGATGCTGAAATAGCCCACAGGCTAGTGCTGGTTTTCAGAATAGAGATTTGCCAACCTGATAGGTCCTGAACTGTCATCTAAGCTTCAACCTCTGCCCCATCGACGAAATGTTGCATCCCTCTACCTGTTATACAAGTACTTTAATGAATGCATTGACAAACTACAAGCACTTGTACCCGTTTGACATGAATGCCCCAGACAAACCCAGCAAGCAGCTAAGTCCCACCCCTGCACACCTATGGAATTGTCTTCTGTTTTCCTGCTGACTACAATACGGTTGTCTTCAAGTCTAACATAAACAAGTTTTTGATGAGTCGTTCCATATATGTTAACAAATTTACCAAATTTCCATTACTAACGATTAATATATTGTCCAATTTCTACTGTACACTCTTTAACCCTTATTCTCAAGTGGCCTGTTGGCCTTGATAGGTGGTGATCCTATGTAAAAAAAAAAAAAAAAGAAAATACAAGAGAACATAAAAAGGAGAGGAGAGCTCATTAAATGTTCGACAAAAGCTTTGGGGTTTTAAATTAACATTCACGGGAAGGCCATCAGGATTTCCATGGATGCAATCTGACTAAAAATAATATTGATTTCTAATTTCCAGTTGAAACAAAATCTGTACAAAACTACATTTGACAAAAAAATAAACAAAATACCAAAATGTGCTGAAGAGTGTGTGCAAGTCCTGGATAGACAATATCACTGCTGGACAACTCTACATGTTCCAGCATCGGATGGTGCATCTGCGACTTGTCTCACACTCCTGGACAGAGTTCAAAAGAGTCGCCAACCTGGTAGGTCCTGAACTGTCATCTAAGCTTCAGCCTCTGCCCCATCAACGAAATGTTATATCCCTCTGCTTGCTCTACAAGTACTTTAATGGTGACTGCTCTGACGAACTCCAAGCACTTGTACCCCCCTCGACATGAACACCTCCAACAAGCAGCTAAATCCCGCCACTTCACAGTAGAGATCCCTAGGTGTAACAAAGCCTTCTACTCCAATAGTTTCTTCCCCAGAACTGCTAAACTTTGGAACTCCCTTCCAGAATTCTGCTTTCCCAGCTGTACTGACATGCAGAAGTTCAAATGTAATGTGAACAGATATATTGCTACTCATCTCTCTTCATAATACTCCTGCAACTTATGTCCCCGATAGTAGCTCCCTACTTCAAAGTGGCACTGTGCTTTGTTTGGGGGGGGAACAGAATGATAGTTTTAAAAAAAGATGGGAATCAGTGCGAAGACAAAGATCAGTGTATACGAGGCAAGTGTCCTGTCTTGTCTCCTGCATCAGAAACTTGAACTACATAGCGAAAGCATCTTAAAGCTCTGGAAGGATTTCATCAAAATCTGCATCCGTAGAATATTGAGTACTCTTGATATTGCTATCTATGAACAACCTGTAGGGGACTAAAAATTAGAGGACACCGGGGTGGAGTAATCTGCCCCTGCTCTAAGGCTGGTTGGTTTTCCCCTTGGATCACGGGCAGACGTGTTGCCTTTCCCCTCTCAAGAAGAGGAGAACCTTCGTTCCACCACGAGGTGAGCTCTGAGAACTTTTTCCACCTGTCGGTAAGTTTTATCGAACTATCGCTATTGTATTGTGTTTTATTGTTGCTTAAATGTTTGTCAGTGTATAATAAATGTGTAAACGTAATTGGGCAATTTTGTTTATTCATATATTTTTTGTTTAGTTAAAACTAACAAACCCAACGGCTGTAGCATAGAAATGAGAATCGTTCAAAATCAAATGCGTTGGACTGGACACTTACTGAGAATTAGAGATGATAGGATATCGAAATATTTCTTTTATGGTAGGCTTTCCTAATTTTTTTTCTCGCGTTTGAAATTTGTTGTTGGTGTTTTTTTGTTTATTTTTGCTTTTGTTTTTTGTTTTTGATTTTTTTTTTTTTTTTTTTTGCGATATTAACAACTTTGAAATGCTGTTACGTTTATTTTTATCCGCGACCTTAAGGTTTTTTAAGTTCTTCTTGTTTATATATATATATATATATATATATATATATATATATATATATATATATATATATATATATATATATATATATATATATATATATATATATATATATATAATAAAAAATTACAATAAGTTTACCAAGGTAATCAAAATGGTAAACTTAAAATATATTATAAATATTAAAGAGTTAATATTTACAAGTAAAATAACTCAGCCAGATGTAAAAGCTCAATAAAACCGAAAAGGAAATAGAGCTTATAATATGAATATATATATATATATATATATATATATATATATATATATATATATATATATTATTTTTAAAATGTAATTATCCACTGACACGTGTTTCGTCGTCTACGACTCATCAGAATGGCTGAATATAGCCAATCTGATGAGTCGTAGACGGCGAAACACGTGTCAGTGGATAATTACATTTTAAAAATAATAACATATATATATATATATATATATATATATATATATATATATATATATATATACCGCTCCCCATGTGGGGGTACCAAATTGGTTAAAGAGAAAATTATTCCCAGCTCGTATTTAGGTAAAAATGCGCTTTCGTAAATAATTGAATTCATTCAAAACATATCGCTAAAACCAAAACACACACACACACACACACACACACACACATATATATATATATATATATATATATATATATTTGTAGTCATCTATATACAGTCCTGTTTCATTGTATCACAACTCATCAGTGCCGCTAGACTAGCACCTCTCCCAAGCCGAGAAGCCGAGGATTGAACCTAGAAGCATCGCGTTGGCAGTCAGCAGTTCTACCAATCGACCCAATTATATATATGTGTATTATATATATGCGTGTGTGTATGTGTGTGAATAACAATCATTCATACACACACACACACACACAAACAAACACACACACACACACACACACATATATATATATATATATATATATATATATATATATATATATATATATATATATGAATGAATGATTGAATTGCCCTTATTTTTTATGGGACGTATTTATTTTTATTAATTATTATTCCAATCATACGTCTTCCCCCCCCCGCACTCTTTCTCTCTCTCCCTCTCTCTCTCTCTCTCTGTATATATATATATATATATATATATATATATATATATATATATATATATATATTTAGACAAATATTATTGAATAGCACGGAATTATTCTGTTTTACAATTTTCTTTTTTATCTTATCCAATCTCCGAATAGTCCTTTTTGTGTTGAAGATAAAAAGGAAAATTGTAAAACAGAATAATTCCGTGCTATTCAATAATATTTGTCTAAATGAGAAAATGCTGCCAAATATGCACAATATATATATATATATATATATATATATATTTCTGTGGAAATATACTTTATTTTCTTATAACATATACCAATCCTTATTTAAGAAGCCTAATGTAATTACAGTAGATCATAGATTAAAAGCTGTTATCTGTGGGGCAGTCGTACAATTAGCTAAATGACCGTTTCTTCAAACAGGCGACTCAATAAAAAGGGGGAGGATGAAATCTGAGTTTATAAAAACAAATCATTAGCTTGGATATGGTTTCTGGACGCCTGAACCACAGATGATGAGGATGATGGATGTCCATCGTCAAAAGGGTGAGCGATATTCCGGAAATAGACGACCAAACTAATCCTTACCCAACCCTAACCACTCAAAACGTCAACAAAAATATCCTGTCTTACTTCCGGTTGACCATGGAAAAAGAAATGATGATTCGAAAACACGTTACTCGTTACTAAACGTCTGGATCCTGGCAAAAAAAAACATCCCCTTTTTTCACATGTCAACACACGTGCTATTATATCTACAATTGAAACGGGTTAACTTTAGGGTCGGCTGGGCTAGCTGGGAATGGGAGGGGCATAATGGTAAACCAAATCTACGTAGTATTGTAAACTTTAAATATATCCAACACGAAGTTAACCTTCTTAGATTTTTTAAAATAAAGTAATACGTCATGATATATCGATACTTGATTCGAAGTAGCCTAATTTTCCGTATTTTTCTTTGTTAATATATGATGTGCAGAGATATATTCTGTGTGTGTGTGTGTGTGTGAGTGTGTGTGTGTGTGTGTGTGTGTGTGTGTGTGTGTGTGTGCGTGTGTGTGTGTGTGTGTGCGTGTAAAAATATTTATTCCAATTAGAATAAACTTAAAAGTGGAGGCGTTTTCTTTTCGTCACCAAAACCGAAGAAGGGTGAGAGAGAAGTTATAATCTGCAATTTTACTGAGTTCTAACATTTAGTATTTTTTTTTTTTTTTTTACAAATAAGTCATCACTTATCAAGGCCTGGAGGCAACTCGGGGATAGGGTTTACTAAGTGTACATTAGTCAATGGGACAATATCGTAGTAATCGTTAGTAGTGGAAATTTGGTAAATTGGATTACTTAAAGGGCGACTGATCAAGAACTTGTTTACGTTGGACTTGAAGACAACCATATTGTAGTCAGCTGGAAAGCAGGAAAACGGAAAAGGCGTACAGTTCTAAGAAAGAAACTTCGTTCATGGAATCTACGTTTAGGTTTACGCACAGATAAAGAATGGGCAAACATATATATATATATATATATATATATATATATATATATATATATATATATATATATATATGACACATAAAATAAATAGCACATACGCTTTCCTATTAATGTAGAGATAGATTTCCACACTGCATGATAGCATATCGGGAATTCAGCATATCGGGATCTGCTTGCTGTATTAATTCTCTGGAAGAAAGAAAGAACGACAGAACGAAAGAAAGAAAGCAAGAAATGGCGGGAAATAATAGCGTTTATTTTAATGGTGACCGTTTAGTGTTTTGGCTAATCGTTTTATTCGAATCATTGTTTTATGGTCCGAAATGTTTCATCTTGTTTTAATGTGCATCGCTGGAAAATGGCTTTTATTGCTGGAAGGAAATTGGGTGCGATAAAACTCTCGTTCCACGCAATTCTGCAGAGGCATTCACTTGATTGACGACTATGAGATGCGACGAGGCACCCTCTTAATTTTTATGTGCACAATTATCTTAATGAAGACATCAAGATAGTAAAGCGATAAAGCGATCGTTACTAGGAAAAGAAGAGGAGATATCTGTTGAAAAAGAGATGGACGTGGTGTTAGTTTACAACGTCGGAGTCACCAGTAAAATTCACGATAAGCGGAATTTATATCTTTTCGATCATTCGAACTACCATGTCGTTCTACTACAGATAGTTTAACAGTCATCTCTGAACGCATATGCACTGGATAAGGCGAACAAAGCCAGGGCTGTAGCCCTTGATTTATTCAAATAAGAGAGAAGCAAAAGTGCGTCCGGGAAGATGGACGTGTAAACACGAGGGAGAAAGCTTTAATTTTGTTTTGTTGTTTATGAAGTAGATTACGGCATATAATGATTAGACAGACGTTAAAAAGAATTTTAAAAATAAATGTTTTAATTTCAACAATATTTCTCGTGTTTAATGGTAGCCGAATAGATTAGGTCCTTGCTAATGAAGCCAGAGATTGCTTCTGTTGCCGGGTTCGAATCCATCGACTGGTGTTAATCGTGACACCTTGCACTGATGATTCCCGAAAGGATGAAACACTAGTGTCTATAGGTAATAATTATATATATATATATATATATATATATATATATATATATATATAAAGATATATATATATATATATATATATATATATGAAATAAAATGGAGGTGAAAGGACCTGAATACTCAACGTTTTGCCCGATTTATGCGGGCTTTTTCAAGAGGGATGGTCATTTGTTTTCAAGAGAGATGGTCAAATGACCATCCCCCTTGAAAAAGCCCGCATAAATCGGGCAAAACGTTGAGTATTCAGGTCCTTTCACCTCCATTTTATTTCATATCGTTGGATTTAATCTGCTGTTGTTTTTTAGCGATATTAACAGCGTTGCAACACTGTTTTTGTATTTAAATTCGCTACCTAAACGATGAGGAAGTTACCTGCCCTTTGTTTTGCATATAAATGCTATACTTGTTTCATTGGCGGGGCGTATTTTTTATTTTATTTATATTTTCTTTGCTTTTAATATTTGCATATTTAAATATTTTTACGTGCATAAAAGTTTTTCATGGTCATGCATATTTCAAGGTTCGAACAAATAACTGCACAACCCGCAGTCTCGCGTTTTACAATAGAGCCACGAAGACTTGTCGAATTTTAACCACGATTTTATTGCTTTTAAATAGAAGATAATAAACGCAGATATGACCGGAAAGAATAGAAACCCATAGAAATAGTTGTTTCCATATATATTCCTATAAATTTGGGCTTTTGTGTATTGATGTTCATATTTAGAACCTTTTTTCTATTTATTTAGTTATTTATTTGCTTTCCCACTGAGCAAATTAGGCACAAGGCTATGTTTTAATGTGCAGAGTGAGGAGAGGGGGGTAGCCCCCAAGAGGGAACTGGATAGTGACAATTGGTATGAAGGGTTTCCTCTACATTGACCAAAACTGATAGCTCAAGAGCAATGGTCTGAGATGTGGGGTTGACCCCGCATATGGTCTTTGATTGCAGTATTTGCCGGAAGAGATTTGCGATTCCAGAGAGGCAGAGACAGAGAGAGAGAGAGAGAGAGAGAGAGACAGAGAGAGAGAGAGTGTGTGTGAGAGAGAGAGAGAGACGAAAGGGAAAAAAGAGAGAGAGCCGAGTAGAAAGAGAGAGGCAAACAAATACCAGTAGACATATACGTGTGCGTGTGTGTGTGTGTGTGTGCGGAGAGAGAGAGAGAGTCAGATAGAGACGACACTCCGAAGAATCGAAACAGAAGTTGTTTTCTTAATCTCCCTCGTCATCTTGAAAAAACCAACATGGTGGTTGTTATTTTGGCGGCAAATGAAAGACACATTAGGCGGCTTCTCATGGTTGTTGCTAACACATGACGTCCGTGCGGATTTGGCCAATCGCTAAAATAAACAGATACGCCCAACAGCCAACGAAGACAAAGAGGAAACCGAAGCAGATGAACTGAACAGACCTCCATTCGATCTATAACACTTAGTGAGAAAAAGAAACTTATTTCAAGATTAAGCATGGCAGGTGAAAAAATCTAATTCAAACTTAAGCAGGATGAAAATTACAGTTGTGAAGCAGAGGGAATGGGAAAAAATGAAAAATGATTTCATGTGAATGGATGTTCGATTGAAGAGTGAAAGATCCAAGGACGGTAAAATCCAAACAGTTGTTAAAAGTGGAGTATCCAGAAGTAAAAGTCCAAAAGCATCCCGTTACTAGAAAATATTTCGAGGTCCTTTATTATTCTCCGTACAACTTATCTTTCTTTTTATAATAATACTAGCATAGATGCCCGGCGTTGCCCGGGTGTTTGGAGGTGTATGCTAAGCAAAAAAATAAATGTCAATTTTTTTTAACTTTGACCCCTATTATGGCCCCTTAACATTTATTGTTTGGGCTCAAATCGAGTTATTAAGTTAGATCCATGTCCAGGGAATCTATATCTAAAATTTCAAGTGTTTAGACCCAAAATTGTCGGAGGAGTTTGGTAGAGTTCTCAAAGGTCAAATTGTTGAACTTTGACCCTTTAACAACCAAATTTCTAGGCGAAAATGGATCACAGATTTTCCCAAATCTCAGTACCCCGTATATCCCTGAGTGGCTTCCGGGCCTTGATAAGTGGTGATCACTGTGTAAAAAAAAAAAAAAAAAAAAAATCAAATTTCAAGTCTGTAGACTTAAAATTGAGAGAGTTATTGCGTAGGGAAATGTACACAGACAGACAGACAGACAGACACATTCACTTGTATTTTTTCCATGTACATACTTGTGAATTATTTTACGGAATTCTGTCTTTTGGGTGACCTGCTTCACTGTTTTCTTTTCTTTTTTTTTTTTAACATTTTTTTTACTTTTAGCAAGTATACTCTATGCCTGAGTTGCAAGAAAATCCAATTCGTATTTTGATAATTCCTCCCCTGTGACGAGAAGGAAAGTATTTATTTCGAAACTTAAAAATAAACATGGTTTTAACTCTTGCTGAAGTGTTTTTTAACATATTTTTTTAATTCTTTCCCATACACACACATTTATAGTTTCCTTCCCGATATGGGTAGGATTCTAACACTGTTTCCTTTTCACTTACGTATGGTCTATGATCGTTTTCTTCTTCTGCATTTTTCCTTCTAATATCCTGAAGACGTCCTCTGCAATAGGGACGAAACGTTGATCACCATTTTATAAATTCTTTCGGTTTTTCTTTTTTCAAAACAACATAACGTCAACCATCGCTTTTAATTTAACAGCCTGTTAATCTTGTTGATACAGAGAATCGTTCCATATGTACCCAGGTTTCATCTGCCTGTGAACATGTACTTTGTTGTTATACAAAGACTATCTTCAGTGTTAAATTGTAGTAAAGGGGTTGATGTGCCGTTTAGTAAAACTAAAGTACATCCAACCAAATAACCGGTTCACTCTACCCTAGCAAGGCAACAATTTTACGTTTTGTTTTCTGTCTTTATTTATTTATTTATGTTTTATTTATTTATTTTTGTTTGTTTGTTTGTTTGTTTGTTTGTTTTCTCGTTCGCAAAGTTCGGTGAATCTTCGTTGTTTGCTCTGATCAAACCAAGGCGTCCATCTTCCTGCCAACCCCTCCACACACACTCCGATTTTCCCATTTTCCACAATTCGATTCTGCTCTGCACTAAAACCCGGAAAAAATTCAAAACAGTGGAAAAGTCGCTGAACAGGAAAAAAAAAAAAAAGGTTCAGGAAAAGAAAGAAAAGAAAATAAAGAAAAGAAAAGAAAAGAAAGAAAAAAAATAAGAAAGAAAAGAAAAGAAGGAAAAGAAGAGAAAGAAGAGAAAAGAAAAGAAGCATATAGTGATGAACAAAATAAAGGAAGTGGTGATTCCTCTGTGGAAACTAAATTTTTTTGTGTGTCTTGTAGGGTTTTTTTTTTTTTCTCGCTCAGTGATTTCGACTTCGTTTGATTTTTGGCACAAAAACGTGAAGAAAAGTTTCAAAAAGATTTTTAAGTTTTTGTGAATCAGGTTCAATTGGTTTGTTTTAAGAAATATAAAGTATTTGGGATTTTGAGAGACAAATAGATAGAGAGACAGATAGATAGAAAGATACACACATACATACATACATATGAGGATGCTTGCAACGTCTTGTCAGACGAGTGTCACTCCCACAGTCACTGAAAGTCCAAGTGCCCAAAGATGACATTTTAGTTCTTCCAGCGACTAGCATACCCTCAAGCAGACTCAAGACTTCAAAAAAAGAATTGATAGCAACAAAAAGTTTATTTCATTGTTAGTTACAATTCTTTCAAAACTAATTGGACAAATGCAAACATTATGGCGCTTTAACAATAGAACATTATGTAAAGACATTTCCTTTAAAAGAAAATAAAGCATGCGAAAGCATTTATCCCCGACGCATCTTTGTCAGGAGCTTATTTAAATATTTATATATCTCCTGATTTTCGTATCACTATTTAAAACCTGTCATAAAAAGTTACCACAAAAACCTGTGGCCATTTAATATCTTTTAATCATACTATTCGTTGATTTCTTAAATTAGATTTCTATATTTCTTTATTTCACAATTTCAAAAAAATTTTTTAGAATTTTATTTTTATATTTATAATATGACCAGATGAACTAAGCTAAGATGTTACGATTATGTTAGTTTCGTATTCAACCTATGCTCGCTTCTATGTTTACAAAAATATCGGCTATCTTATTTCTTAGATTTAAGACCAGTTTTAGGTTAAAATTTTATTTAATAGGGAAATAAAGCCCAAACGTTACCTTATACTTATTTAATCCTCATTCATCATTCAATGTTATGGATCGCATTCTATTTTTTATTCCATTATTCTCTTCCGTTCTCATCAATTGGGATTGGCAAATATCGGGTATTTTTAGCTATTAAGGGAGATAATCCCGCTCGTTATTAATTTTTAAAAATTAGCTAAAATTATGGGAACCCAAGATTGCCGTGCGTACTTATAATAGTTAAAGGGAGACAACCAAGGGCGTTTGATGTTTCTAGTTTGGTAACCCCTAAAATGCGTCTATGATTTATTAATTAATTAAACTGGTACAGAAAAGGCTAAGCTAGCTTATTCAACAAATTAAGATTTTAAAGTATATTTTTAATCTTGAAGCTGATTATTCAACATATTAAGATTTAAAGTATATTTTTTAATCTTGAAGCTGATTATATACCCATGGGTTAAACCTACGTCCGCCATCCATCCATAATCTGCTGGGTTTATTCATGGCTCCAGAACCAAAATTACAATTCGTGAATTGTGTTCTTGGATACCAAAATAAAATAATATATATCCCATTAATAATTATTCTGATAATAAGACCAGTCTATAGTCGCAAGTGTGTTTTAATCCGATAAAAGTGGTGTTTACCCTTGCATTTTTGGATAAAATCATTTAGAACAAGTGTAATTTTAACAAGCAGGGATTTTTGAAGTTTTACTTGTCAGAGAACAATATAAATTAATTACCAATTCATTAATTGCTAATTTAATTTTTTTTATAATTGCAAGTTTGTTGTTAAATGATTTTATTGATCTGGAAACGGTGCCACTTATTCCACCATCAATACTACTACAACTAAAAAAGTGCTTGCGGTTATAAAACAAAACATACATACACATATACACACAAACATATAAATACATAAATACACACAAACATATAAATACATAAATACGCACACACATATAAATACATAAATACATGCGCACATACATATAAATACATGTACATACATACATATGTATACATAAATACATGTACATACATCCATACATAATACATACATATGGTGACTGTCACTTCTTGACAGAAGAAGACCATCTTTCCCTTGCTTTATTGCTGATTACTCATTCATTTTCATGTATTGTTGAAATATCTTTTTTTTTTTATATATACACATATATACACTTATACACACATACATATATACATGTGGAGATGTGATCAAGATGCATCAATTCCTATTTTCTGTGGGAACGAAGGTGGCTCTTCAGACCATCCCTGCTCTTACACAGTCTGTTGCAAAGGTCACACTTAAGCTGAGATTGAGGGATGCCAATTGGTGCTGCTCTACTGTGGACGCTCATATGACGCTTCAGGCCTCCACCCGATTTACAGACCACAGAACAAACAGAACATTTGTGCCCTGCAATGTTTTCCCCATCAAAGAAAGATTGATCTCCATGTGAACGCTTGTGGCTAGCTAGGTCAGCTCCGGATAAAGTCATTTTACCGTATAAATCACAGGTGTGGTTCTGCATGAAATCCTCCGACAGACCTGATATATCTGACAGATTCTTCTTCCGGATATCACGCTTCATTTTTGCATGCTCATATTTTTTCTTCTCAAAACTATCATAGTCATGATAGACCAAGAAGCGCCACTTTTTACGATCATTGGAAGCACTTTCCCAACTGAACACGTCAATACCAAGAGCTTTGAGATTATCTTTGATGTTATCCTTAAAGCGTTTCCTCGGTTTATGTTGTGGACGCTTTCCTTGGGTAATTTCACCATAGAACAGGCGCTTTCACAATCTCTCGTCGTCCATCCTCGTCAGATATCCAGCCCACCTCATCTGGTTGCGTATAATCAACTTCTCGATACAAGGTACATCAGCTTGCATGAGAACATCCATATCAGGTATAAAAGTGCTCCACCTGATGCCCAGAATGTGTCTCAGGAATTTCTGGTGCACTCTCTCCATGACTTTTATGTGTCTACCATAAGTTGTCCAGGCCTCAGAAGCGTAAAGCAGGGATGGTAAAATACAAGAGTGATAGACACTGATCTTTGTATGAATAGTTATACCCCTGTCAGACTATACTCGCTTCTCTAAGCCACCAAAGCCTTAGTGGCATGCTGTATCCTATAGTTGACCTCAGCATCCAGGTTCCATCTCTGGCAAGAGTACTACCCAAATACACAAATGTGTCAACCATGGCAAGTCTCTGGTTGTTAAAAAAAATATTTGGTTCCACATACAAACTACCGGGCGGAGATGTGAACATCTTCTTAAGACTAATAGTAAGCCCAAAAGACGCACAGGCCCCCAACAATAGATCCATGATACCCTGCATATCCCTCTCACCATGGGCCACAAGATCGGCGTCATCCGCATAAAGCAATTCACGAACCAGGTGCTGAAAGGTCCTTGTAGAAGCATGAAAACGATGAAGATCAAAGACCCTTCCTGTGGTTCTAAAATGCAAATAAACACCTAGAGAACATTCCCTAAAGGCATACGATAACATAGTTGCAAAATAAATTGAAAAAAGTGTAGATGCTAGGATATCACCCTGCTTCACACCATTGTCGACCAAGATGGGTTCTGATAATCATCCGTTGAAGTTCAGGCGAGCCTTCATATTAGTGTGGAGCTCCCTGTGTAATCGTATAAATTAAGGTGGGCATCCCAACCTCCCCAGAATTATCCATAGGGCACTTCTGTTCACCGTATCAAAAGCCTTAGTCAAATCAACAAAAACCTGATAAAGCGGAACACGGTGTTCAGTAAATTTCTCCTGCAACTGTGGAGCAAAGAAGATCATGTCCGTGATTCCTCTGCCCGGACGAAAGCCACTTTGGCTTTCTGGAATGACGGAATGACAAATATACTTTAACAATCTATTGAGTAGAACTCTGGAAAATACTTTGCCAACTGCTTCCAACAAGCTTATCCCACGATAACTTCCACAGTCGGTCCTGAGCCCCTTTCCCTTGTACAGTGATATAAGAATTGCATCAACCCAATCCTGATGGACGGGAACACCCTTCCAGACATCAGTGATAAGATGATGAATTTCATGAACAAGTTTATCACCCCCATGTAAGAGGACTTCTACAGGAATACCATCAAGCCCTGGAGCTCTCCCAACGTTCACTTCCTTGATTGCATCTCTAATTTCATTCTCAGATGGGAACTCAAACATTTCATGGATAAGCTTCTGTTGTGATAAAAATTCATTGATGACGTCCTCATCAACATTAGTCCAACGAAGGAGAATCCTGTTAGGATCCTTTATAAGGACAATTCCATCACTTGAGAGTAGGGGAGATGTAGATAGTGTTTGAGGACCAAAAGCTTTTTTAAGCAAATGGTACATGCGTTTGAGGTCTTTACAATCAAAAGCCATCTGGATTTGGTTGGCGAGTTTAGCCCACCACTGATTCTTCATTTGGCGGAGTCGCTTTTGGAGAATACCCTTGTTTGCTTTAAGTGACTGTTGGAGGGACTCTCGACCTCCATGAGAGGTAGACAACATCTTATGGTGCAACTCATTTTTAGCACTTAAGAGTTGAGTAATTTCAGAATCATTATCATCAAACCAATCCTGATGTTTAGATTTGCGGAAGCCAAGAACATCCACACTTATTTCATAGATTGATATGCTTCCAACATACATATAAATACATACATACATATAGGAAGATAAACGTATATATCGGACGAAGACTAAATTCAATAGTATTCAATATGTATGTATATATGTACGTTTGTATGTATGTATGTATGTATGTATGTATGTATGTATGTACGTGTTTATATGTATATATGTATTTATATGTATGTATGTATTTATTTATATGTATGTATTCACTGAACCACGCGCTCGAGATCAGAGAAGAGAGAATCAGAGAGAAATTTGTCATTTACAGCCTTTGATGTGTTGCCGTAGATGGTCGCGTCATCAGCATAGATGTCAACGAATGATTTAAGTATGTGTTTAGGGAGGTCATGTCATATGCTACTGGTACCATATAAACCAGTACTACCTGCCTCTTGGTCGGGCCTGCGAAATAACGTCACCGATCAAAAAGAAAAAAAAGAGAAACTACACAGGGTGGAATGATAAAATTGTCGCCCTAGAAAAGACCGCATGATTTCATTTCTGTTTGATGTAAACCGGTTTTCTTTTTTTTATTGCAGATCATCTACTAGTCGGCTAGTTTTGTACAAATCAAAAGAGCGATAGGAGCCTTCTATCATGTCTGAAAGTGACACAATGTTCCAAAAGCGAGATCAGAGATGCGCCGCTATACAACTCATGCTCTCTACCGATCCAAATTATGACAACAGGACCATTGCCAGCACCTTCAAAATGCAAATCTGGACGGTTCAACGTTTGAGGGCATATCTCAACGTAGTTTCCGGCCACGGTCATGGTCTTTGGTGTGGTTTCAAGTAAGGGCCACATCATGCCACCTCACATCTTTGAAGTCGGTTTGAAAGTCAACACCAAAGTGTACTTGGATGTGTTGAAGAGTGTGGTGATTCCTTGATGCAATCAGGTGGCCGCTGGCAAACTCTGTGTGTGGCAGCAAGACTCGGCGTCGGCCCACAAGTCCAAAGAGACCCAGGCTTGGCTTCAGAATTGCTACAATATTGTACCCTCCTCTCATTGGCCCCCCCTCCTCCCTGACCTGAACCCGCTGAGCTACTTTGGTCATACATCGAGAACATCACCAACATGACCTCCCACAACACTAAAGCCAGCCTGATCGGCGCCATCTGCTGAGTCATCGCCAAGCTCCTGCCGACGCTTGTGGAAAAGGCATGCTCTCAGTTCTGGACCTGTATTGAGGCGGTGATTGAGGCTGAAGGTGGCTACATTGAATAGATGTCAGCTCTACTAGATAATCAAGTAACCTGAATTGTTTGTTTTTTTGTTTTTTTTTCAATAAAAGTTTTAAAATAAAGCTGTAGTGTTGTTTTATCGTTCCACCCTGTATAAAGGAGAAAGAGGATGATTATAGGAGATACGTTGAGCACGGAACGAAAATAACGTTCGAGATCATGTGAGAGACGTGTATAATGTTCGCTATCACCTGCGAGACGTACAGAAAGCTATCACGTGAGAATGAGTAAGCAGATGTCGCTATAAAAAAAAACAAGAAGCGAATTACATATGTTATACTGATAGGCGGATCAAAACAAATGAACATAGGCTATCAGCATCTTCTTTTCTCGGTCTTCCAGCATTTTCTACAAAATTCTGGCGGTTCACAACAAGGCAGTTTTTGAGGTACTCCAACATTGCAATGGATCCCAATTTTCTCAATCCACTTGTAAAATCATTTTGTTTCACTCCCCAGAGCGCCCATCACAATAGGTACAACTTTTACCTTCTTCAACTTCTGCCATTTTTTTTAATCTCCCTTTTCAAGTCTTGGTATTTTTAACTTTCTTTTCTTTTTCGTCCACAATCATATCAGCTGCAAACACTTGTACCTCCCCGACGTAACTACCCCCGACAAACCCGACAAGCTACTAAGTCTCATCCCTTTACAGTAGAGATCCCTAGGTGCAAGAAAGCCTTTTACTCCAATAGTTTCTTCCCCAGAACTGTGGGTCTTTGGAACTCCCTTCCGGGATTCTGCTTTCCCAACTGCAATGATATGCAGAAATTCAAGTGTAATGTTAACAAACATCTTTCTACTCATCTCCCTTCATAATGACCCCGCTAATTAAGTCCCTGATAGTAGCCCCCTGCTTCAAAGTGACACTGTGCCTTGTTTGGGGTGAAAATTGAATAAAAAAAAATTTTTTTTTAATTGCATAGTGTTCCTTTTTTCCCAACAAGATTTAATCTTTATTATTTAATTGGAATTCATTATTGAGATGAGTTTTATTTTTTTAATTTTTGTTACTGCGGACTGTTATCCTCATCGTTTTTATTGTTGTTTCACGGCGTTTCGATCAACTATTCCTCTGGCCTTCATCAGGTGGTAACCACAACAGGATAGAAACTCTGAATCTCCTAACTACATCCTCAGCAATTACTGCCATCCATGGTTGCTGTCACGGTTACCACCTGAATTTGAATTCCAATAATGCATATACGATTTGGTACGGACGCTATCATGGAAGATCAGATAATATATAAACATGAATTTATAAGACAAAAAATATCCAACCTTGTTCGGACCAACGTGACTCTTCCTCCCCAGAGTTTCCTGTCTTCCATCAGCTGCCTCAGATCTTCAGGTTCACAATCGTGTGCTATTTGCTGGATGTACGTGGATCTAGCTCGTCTTTTGCTTGCTCGTCCGTGTCGTGGAGTCCATAGCAATACATCACTCACCAATTCATGCTTGCTCCTCAGACAATGACCAGCAAATCATAGGTGTCTTTCTCTGATGGTATTAGATTTGACAGGTAGGTTGCCATAAAGTTGCTGCTTCGTGGGATGATTTTGCCAAGATATATTTAATACTGTTTGTAGCATACGTGTGTATGTGCCGTCTAAGTTTTCTTTCCAATCTTTTGGCGAGTGTCCAGGCTGTAGCACCGTAAACAAGAACAGACTCTACCACTGCCCTGAAGAACTGGCTTTTCAGTTTGTCAGTTAGCCTTGAAGTCCATACTGAACGCAACCCATCCAATGCTGCACATGCTTTTAAGATGCGAATTTCGATATCTCTCTCTGTGGAAACTGTGTTGCTGCCCTGATACGTAAACTAAGCGACTTCTTTCAGTGCAGTTCCAACCAAAGCCCTGATCTCTCATTTCACATTGAAAGTCATAAACTTTGTCTTATCCGCATTAATGTGAAGACCAATGTCATTTACGGACTTTTCTAGCTTGCGTAACAGTGTTTGCGCATCAGCAGTGTTATTCGTGAACAAAGCAATGTCGTCTGCGTAATCTGCATCAGTTATGTGTGCTGATTGATGACATCTGTTTTTGGATTGGGTGAAGCCTAGCGTGTTGTGTATATCAACAACGTTACACTAATCCAGATTACCTTTTTTGGAGAGCTTGAGTTAAAACCAACCTTGTGTCATGGAAGGACAAGTAAATAAGTGCTCTAAAAGTATAGATTAGGATTAAAGTGGGGTAACAGTTTGATACTACCCTTCATCATTTTGTCGTCAGTTAGTGAAAAAGAAGTCCTTCCAGAGTGAGGTAATTTCAATTTTTGTGCTAACCCGGAATGCTTCCTTTTTGGAAGCTGAGTTTCACGCAACACTAAAACCCGACCATGTGCCCAACCTGTCCTCCTGGGGAGAGAAATATATATTTTTACTCTCTTTCACTCCAAACAAGGACGTGGGAGATACTAGTTGAGATAGTGTCTAACAGTAAAACGTGGGGGAGTTGAGCAACAGGATGTCTATTTAAACTTCCGTGTGTTAGTATAGTCATGGAAGCAGGAAAGAGGCAGGGAATTTCAAAGTTTAGTAGTCCGGAGGAATAAACAATTAGAGAAGAAGATCTGGCATGGATAAGCCCCTTAACCCTTCTGCTATATTATTTCATGCAGCGTGTCTTGAAGAGTGGCTCTCTAGGCTCTGAGCACATGTAGCACCTGGTATTACCGAATTGTCACCCATTTGAATATTGGACAGGTTCAATGTCGCTTAACTTCGATGGTCTAACGGGAACCGGTGTGTCAACGTTATTATGCCTTATAGAAAGAAAGAAAGAAAGAAAGAGGCTAAAGAAAGAAAAACAACCTCTCATTCCGTTGAGTTTTGACCTAAAGTAAAAAAAACAAAAAAAAAACAGAAAAAAAAACATTTCAAAGGAAGATGAACTCTCTGATCTGAGTGCAACGTTTTAGATTAATCGAGCTGTTTTTCTTTTCTTACAATAAGGGCTTTTAATGGTATTATTTCAATTTTTTTGTTTGTTTTGTTTTCTTCATTCTTTACTCCAGCAGAAGGCGGTATTTTATTTTAGAAACGTAATAATTCGGTGACCTTTTATGTATAATTAAAACAAAACAAAATGGCCGACTGTTCAAAGCAAAATCACCGACTTCAGCGGGCGGGAAAATGTGGAAAAATAAAAATAGATATTTTATAGCTTTTTTTTTTCTTTTGTCATCTTTTTTGTCTTTCTTTCTTTCTTTTTTCCTTTCCTTTTTCTCATTCATCTTTTTTCTACATTTTCTTCCTCCTCCCCCTTTTTCCTTATCTTCCCCTCTTACTCATTTTCCTCATTCGACTTTTCGTCTCTTTCTTCTTTTTCATATTTCTTTTCTTTTTTTGTTCCTGTATTTGTTCCCTTCCTCTCTTCCTCCTTCACTTTCTACGTTTTTAACAAATGAAGGCTCGTTAGGAAGGCACTTACTTGAATTGTCTAGTACGCTACATTTGTGACATTTGCTGTTAAGGTCACACATCATCCAGAGCCTATTTTTGGGCACTTTTTTTGCCTTTTAGAAATAAGCAACCCATAATTAGATTTTTATAAACTAAGTTTTTTTTAACATCCTTTAGTTTAATTTATATTTATGCAATAGTAATTGTTTTTTTTTTTTTTTTTTTTTACATATAGGTCACCACTTATCAAGGCCCGAAAGCCACTCAGGGATAAGGGTTATTGCGTGTACAGTAATCAATGAGATAGTATTGTAGTAATCATTAGTATTGGAGATTTGATAGAGTGTCTTACTTAAGGGGCGGTTTGTCAGGAGTTTGTTTATGTTGGACTTGAAGACGTCCAAGTTGTAGTCAGGTGGGAAACAGGCAAGCGGCAGAGAGTTCCACTGGCGTGCAGTTCTAAGAAAGAAGCTTTGCTCATGGAATCTACGTTTAGATTTAGGCACAGATAAGGAGTGGGGAAAATTATTGACAGTAGTTTCAACCAGACGGGTGTTTCTCGTGAAAGATTGGCGAGGGGGGGGACGAGAGATTGGAGCTCAGAAGAGCACCTGCCATGGAAATAACGATAAAGCAAAGACAGGCTCGCAACATCTCTTCTGTGGGAGAGAGGTTGCAGGGAAGAGAAAAGGGCATCCCCCACTAAACCACGAAGTCTATTTTGTACTCTGTCAAGACAGGATAGGCTGTTTTTAGCAGCTCCTGCCCAGATGTGGCAGCAGCACTCCATCCTTGGACGTACTTGGCTTTTATACAGATAGAGAATTGCATCAGTAGTGAGATATCTTCTGGAGCGGTAGAAGGATCCCACCATTTCCCCAGCGTCCCTGGCAACAGATTTGATGTACATGTTCCACTTTACCAATATGCAATAGTAAGTGTACACTTTACCCTTTATGTTGGACATTAAATATATCAATCATTGTTATTTGTTATCCAAGTTTTGCATTTGAATCACAAAATATCTTATATTTCCCCCAAAACATCTGGCCTGGATGGAGGGGAGACTAAAACATACGAGAGTTATCCCAAAAGTAAATTATACTAATTTTAACTTAAAAAAGTTTAAGAGCTACGAAGACGGGAGTGACACCGTTAAAACGAGAAACCATTTGTGCTCCAGAATTTATTTTTCTACATAGCCACCATCATTCTCAAAGCACTGTTATCTGCGATGAACGATGGCTGTGCATGGCCGTCTGAAGAGCGCTTTGTCACACAAGGTCCGTTCCAATAGTAAAGCCTCCTATTTTTTAACTCAATAAATTGAAAATCTATGAAGGAGTGGTGCTGTTAAAACAAGCCACCTTTTGTGCTCCAGAAATTATTTTTCTACATAGTCACCACAATTCTCAATGCAATTTTGCCAGAAATGTAATGACGCGTCTCTACTTCTGACGCTGGGGTTTCTTTCTCAGAATCTCGTACCGTCAATGCCTTAAACAGAGAGTTGAAACTCTTAGATCACGAATGCATAAGTACAGTCATCATAACAATGCAATTTGCAATCACATTCTGATCCATTCGAGAGTAATAAATAATAGAAGGCACTACGTTTTGAAAGCTCTCTTTGTTACAGAATGGATTGAGAGAGAGAGAGAGAGAGAGAGAGAGAGAGAGAGAGAGAGGTGAGTAAACGTGGAGTGTAGACACGTTTACCAGAACCGAGGGTCAGCTGACCAGATTACGTATGAGTGACGTGGTCAGGTTGGCTAGATCGGTGAGACTGGATTTGGACTATAAAGAAGACGGACGGCTTAATAGCTGTTCCCTCCCCTTCACTGGGGGTGGGGGACGCTGACGTGTTCAAAGCAAGCAAGATTCACTTCCATATTCTGTGTCGACATCTCGAAGGTAAATAAAAAACTATAAAACCAATTCATCGTCTTGGAGTGATAAATCTTCGTCTAACAGGTACCAGTCTCCCTCCAAGAGAAGATAAATTCCAGATGGATGAACATCGACGACACATGAAGTAAGGTATGTCGAAGAAAATGCATGTAACACACGCACACAAAAGCATATGAACAATTAGAGATGAACGCACACAACCGCATATGAAACTAGACGATCATACGCACACGGAATTCTTTTATGACACGCATAATCTCCTTTCATTCTAATAATAATCATTCCATGACAACAAATACAATTATGGTCCTCCCCTTTTATGTTATACACCAAACGTCAATTTGGTGCCCCTCTATGATAACCCTAGTGATGACTTCAATGATAAAGCTATGTAACATCTGTATAAAGATGTTAAGATTTTAGTTGCTTTTATTCTGGCAATGATGGAATTTTGGTATGGATTATTACCCCTGGGAATACTTTAGGTAGTTGCCCCACATTCTAGAGACGTAGACGAATATATCTACATACATATATAAACATATATATATAATTTTTGGTTTTAACCGACCATTTGTCTGAAACATTAGTATGTCCGGTGTTGCGACCATGTAAATTTGTTTATATAAATAAAAATATATCTTGCTCTTCTTTTATTGAGCACGCTTAATAACCTCCTTAAATTCATTAGTTATTACTAGGGCTGTGACAACAGAATATTTTCCATTGTTTTGACTCGCGAGTATATATGTGGCACAGTTAGACACCGCATCACTCTATATAAAAGTGTTGCGGAGACGCCCACTAATTAACATAGGTGGGTGAGTGAGATATATAAAGGTATCAATCAATACTAGGGAAGTTCTGCAACGACCGCCAAATAGGCAAGACGCTTATGTTGTCTCCAGTAAGACATGCAACACGCCACCTGCCGGAATATCCCCAGCTGAAGTATATCTGAAGACATGTAAATATGTATATAACTTTTCTTCCTAATATATTATTGTTATACCTTTACTTGCGTGTTCTTGTTAATTATTTGTGCAGACACAACAGTGGCGACGGGAATTCGAAAAAAGACTTACGCAAGATAAAATCCACTATTAAACATAACAGTGGCGACGGGAATTCGGAAAAAGACTTACGCGGGAAAATCCACTACTAAACTCAACAGTGGTGTACGAAAAATACTTACTCGTTAAAATAAATATGTACATTTTTTTTTTTTTCTTCTGTAAACTTATTCATTTTGTTGAAATATTTAAGGAAAAACGGTTTAGCCAGGATCTGTTTTGATATTTTGTTCTTTGGTTATTATTTTCCCTATGCTAGGGGTTAAATGGTAGAAGCCTTTTCTTTGCGTACCATTTAACCCCTAGCATAGGGAAAATAATAATCAAAGAACAAAATATCAAAACAGATCCTGGCTAAACCGTTTTTCCTTAAATATTTTCAACAAAATGAATAAGTTTGTAGAAGAAAAAAAAATGTACATATTTATTTTAACGCATTTTTAAAAGTGTATATATAGACATCGAACAACCCAACCTTCCCATACGCACACATATGTTTGTCCTTCCCGACATGGGTAGGATTCAAGAACTGTCTTTTTCGCACGATCTATGACTTTTTCTTTTCTTACATTTTTATTTTTTAATTCAATTATCCTGAAGATGTCCTCTGAAATAAGGACGAAACGTTGATTTTTTAATAATTTCATTCGGTTTTTTCTATTTTTCTCATAACATAACGTCAACCACCGCTAGTATTTTTTCATTCTTTATATATATATATATATATATATATATATATATATATATATATATATATATATATATATATATATATATATATATATTACATTTTGCAATAATCTTACATTGCAATCTCTTACATTTTACAATAACCAAGACATCAATATATTATAACATAAAATAAGTGTTATAATCATTTCTTAACGATTCGGACACGCTTAAACATTATTTCGTTAAAAGATATTCCAAAATGGCTAGTCATCAGGCACAAAATACAGTTGTAATAAATATAAAAATATACACAAGTTCTTATTTTTCACCAAATGATGAAGAAACGATTGTAACACTGAATAAATACATCTTATGATTAACCTACTATAATACATTGCGAAATTATAATATGTATGCTAGCTTATTAATACTGGTAATCGTTAATATTAATTAACTGAATTAATTAATATTGACTTCGGTTTAATTCATATATGAACATTACCGAAATTTAATAAGTAAACTTTGCTTAAAAATTGTAATATATATATATATATATAAACACTTTCATGTAAAATATAAACAAGGGGCAGATAACTTCTCTCCTAAAAAGCGCCCAGGGAAGGAAAAGAAAGAAGAAAAAACACCACAGAATCGCAAATAAAAAATTAACAATCTATCTATCTATCTATCTATCTATCTCTATCAAGCTCTATCTTTCACTATCCTCTCTCTCTCTCTCTCTCTCTCTCTCTCTCTCTCAAGATAGATAGATAGATAGATAGATAGATAGATAGATAGATAGATAGATAGATTGATAGATAGATAGATATTTGAGTATTTATGAAGGCTAATAGCAACGCAATCTCAGTGCGATATATAGCTGTACTACCCCCGAACGCAGAATTCGTAGACAGGGGTTAGGGTTAGGGTTAGGGTTAGGGTCAGGGTTGAGGTTGTAATGTGTGGAATTTCTATTTTTGATTTTTATTCCCCCGATTTTGTTTGAAAAGAATGTATTAAACAATCGATCCCATAATTTTTAATCGATCATCTCCATTCACCTAACTAATGAGTTATCGATTTATCTTCCGCCCCGCCCTTCTTGCCATCTGCCTCCAGCTCAATCGATCATCACCAGGTGGCTTTAATCAACGAACGTGGCGGTGTTTCTACGTCAGGTGGGTTAGGGTTAGGGTAAGGGTTAGCGTTGCATTCTCAAGATATGCGTTAGTTGATTTTAATTCGAGAGTCTTAGACAAAATTGCGGCTGTGTTCAATTTTAAATTACACATCAACCCCCCCACCCCCGCCGCGCACATGCGAAATTTTCAGGGCGTGCTTCGGGGAAGTGTTGTGAATGCACCGCCAGTGTTGCTGAAGGTTATTATACTGTGATTATATTCCCTAAATTGCTTTTAGCGCCATGGGTTAAGTTAAAATGGTTTGTTTCATTTAATCCTGTTAAGATTCAGCCCCTGTCTTTCAATCGTAGACGTGTCTCTTTTCTTTCTGAGATACTCGTGGATACCTCTGGTCACAATGAGCAATCGACTCTTGAAAATTCTTAGTTTCGGTATCGAGTCCCAGACAGAGCATCCACTATATTTGTTGAGAATTTTATAGTTTTTTATTAATGCAATATTTTCCATTTCGAAAAGGATAGGGTGGAATAGTAAACGTGTCGCCCGAGAAAAGACAACATGATTCCATTTCCGTTTAATAAAAACCGGTTTTCTTTCTTTTATCTTCTTTTTTTCTTTTTTTTTTTTTGTTGCAGATCATCTACTAGTTGGCCAGTTGTGTACAAATTTCAAGAGCAATAGGAGCCTTCTATTATATCTTAAAAGTACATAATGTTTAACGAGCGAGATCGGAGATATGCCGCTGTACAACTCATGCTCTCTACCGATCTAAGTTATGACAACAGGACCATTGTCAGCATCCCCAAAATGCAAACCCGAGCAGTTCAACGTATAATTGAGGCTGAAGACGGCTACATTGAATAGATGTCAGCTCTACTACATAATCAAGTTACCTGAATTGATTTTTTCAATAAAAGTTTTAAAGTAAAGTTGTTTTCTTTAGGGCGACAAATTTATTATTCCACCCTATAGTTAAGATATGTGA
>NC_136518.1:2161689-2164189 GCF_053919585.1 Euprymna scolopes | reverse complement strand
TAATGAAACTACAAGTGAGTCAAAGATCTTACTTGGTTAAAAAAAGGGTGAGGTAAGGGGAACAGGAGGCAAAAGAAAAATAATAAAAAGATTTCACATGAATGGATAGTCCGGTGAAGGGTAAAAATCCAAAAATGGTAAAATCCAAAACGGTCGAATTTAAAATTTCAATCCACTGGGTAAATTCCAAATGGTCCAAAATCATCCAAAAGGCAGAGTTCCTTGGAAAAAAGTGCAAATGGAATGAATTCCAAATCATTAAAAGAAAAGTACTAGAGATAATATTTGAGACACGTCTGTCAAGGCTTGATGAATCAAAAATATTCATATATATATACAGTGATGATCATATTTATTGGCACGGTAAAATAAAAGTTAAATTTTGTCTAATAAATTCTAAAAAAGGGATTAAATTAAAGAAAATAACAAAGTATATTATGTATTTTTAACTGGCCTTTCCGATGCAGCAATCGGATTTTAGAAAAAATAAATAACAAAGGAACAACAAACATAATTGCAAAAAACCCTTGTTCAAAATTATTGGCACGGCTTTGTTTTTCTTTTAGTATCAGTATAATATCAATCAATTTCCGGTTTACGTGCTTTCTGATCTTTTTTATAGCCATATTATGCTTGTTTAACGCTAATTCAGTGAATAATTTTTTTCAGATAATTTTTAGATAGCGATTTATTTAAACTATTATAAGTGACTAAATTATAATTTTCAATCGCCATGGTTAAACTAAGGAACACAGCGAAGACGTCAGGAAGCTTGTTGTAGCATGCTATACCAATGGGGAGGGCTATGATAAGATTTCAAAGAAGCTAAACCTTCCCAAATCCACTGTTAGAGCCATAATAAACAAGTTCAAATCGCAAGGCCACGTTATGAGTTTAGAGGGTAGAGGGAGAAAAAGGATTCTTTCCCCAAGAGATGAACGGAAAATTGTTCGACAAGTAAAACAAAACCCAAGGATCTCTGTTGGGGAGATTGTTGATGAACAGAGCACCTCTGGAGTGAATGTATCTCGACATACAGTTGGTAGAGTTTTGAAGAGAGCTGGTTTAAAAGCATGTCGTCCGAGAAAGACTCCCTTATTGAAGCCTATGCACCTGAAAGCAAGGCTAGCCTTTGCAAAACGTCATATTGATAAAGATGTTGCATTCTGGAAACGTGTTCTATGGACTGACGAAACGAAAATAGAGTTATTTGGCCATAATAAAGTGTCTTATATTTACAGAAAATCTGGCGAAGCTTTCCTGCCTAAGAACACCATACCCACAGTGAAGCACGGTGGAGGCAGTTTGATGTTTTGGGGATCCTTTGCTGCCTCTGGACCAGGGCGACTTGTTAAGGTCACAGGTAGCATAAAAAAGGAAGATTATGTTAAAATATTGGATTAAAACCTGAAAGACTCTGCTAAAGAGCTCTCACTTGGTCGTCGTTGGTGGTTCATGCAAGATAATGACCCAAAGCATTCGGCTAAACTGACTAAGAAATGGCTTGAGGACAATCATATTAATGTTTTGGAGTTGCCATCACAAAGCCCAGACCTTAATCCAATTGAAAATTTATGGAGAACATTAAAATTGAGGGTAATGCAAAGGAAGCCTAAGAATCTTATTCAATTGGAGGATTATTGTCAGGAAGAGTGGGATAAAATTACTACTGAAGAGTGCAACAACTTGGTTGTAAACTATGAAAAGCGACTGAGGAAGGTAATCAAGGTCAAAGGCTATACAATTGATTATTAAATAAGTCGTGCCAATAATTTTGAACAAGGGTTTTTTGCAATTATGTTTGTTGTTCCTTTGTTATTTATTTTTTCTAAAATCCGATTGCTGCATCGGAAAGGCCAGTTAAAAATACATAATATACTTTGTTATTTTCTTTAATTTAATCCCTTTTTTAGAATTTATTAGACAAAATTTAACTTTTATTTTACCGTGCCAATAAATATGATCATCACTGTATATATATATATATATATATATATATATATATATATATATATAAATTATTATACGAAGCATAAATTTATGCGTAAACTTTAAGTATTTACTTCAACAGTGCTCAATACGTAGGTAGAGTTAGGTAGTAAGTTATAAAATATATATTCTGTGTAGTTTAATTGCCATATATATTTTATAACTATATATATATATATGTATATATATATATATATATGTATGTATATATATATGTATGTATATATATATATATATATATATATATGTATATATATGGAAAGAGAGAGAGAGAGGGGGGGAGGGATATATATATATATATATATATATATATATATATATATATATATGTATGTATGTATGTATATACATTTATATATATAATTATTTCCACAGCCAGACAACGTCACAGCTCACACGAGCAAAGAAAATCAACAACCCGGAAGTCCAAGACTAGAGTTTTACCCTCATCAGTTAGACTCGAGTTTGCATGCAAGACGAGGACTCTATTAATAAGCAGACATCCCTATTA
>NC_136518.1:2144189-2156689 GCF_053919585.1 Euprymna scolopes | reverse complement strand
AGTGAAAGAAAAATAAAATAAAAAAATATATATATATATATATTATCTGCTAATTATACAAACGTTAATGGTTGCATATGTACATACATGTTTCGGTGGAGTTCCTATTTTAAGAGACCCACCTCGTCAGACCAAAGAAGTAAACTTAATGAAACGAGAATCACAGTTCAATTCGTTTTGTATATAAAAAAAAATATCCGGAAAGGAAAGGAAGGGGGTATAGTTTATGAATGTGAACAGTTGTAGTTTTTGGAAGGAGGTATGGTGAATAAAGAGTGTATGGGTGGGGGGAAGAGGAGGGAAATATGATTGGACCTGATTAGGCTATCACAGCGGGGGGGGGGGTATCAGTCTCATTTTAAACTAGACGGTTGTGTCTGAAGTAATATTATACCCTCGCCAACGCTGCTTCTCTATTTTAAGACTTCGTGGCTTGTTTTTCTATCAGGGTGGCATATTCCTTCTCGATCTATTTAATTTATAAGCTGTATTTATTTATTTATTCATCTTCTTCCTCGCATTTTTCATTAATTCGTTAATTATATCGAAATGAATATGCCAATAAATAAATAAAAACGAGAAATAAAGGAAATAATAAAAAATGCAACGAATAAAATGAATAAATAAATAGAGCTCATCAATAAAATAGATAGAGAAGGGCAAAATAGATTCACTGATTGATATAATAATTAATGTTTATCTACATATTTCAACATGTAACTTAGTTCATGACGTGATGCGAAAACTAGTCTACCTTACAGATTTTTTTTTTAATTTTGCGATATTCATTCAATTTAATCATTTCACCAAACGGAACCACAGCAACGCGTGGCCGGGTACAGCTAGTATATATACATACATATATATATATATATATATATATATATATATATATATATATATATATATAATCATTCATTCACTATATATATCTGTATATATATATATATATATATATATATATATATAGATAGATAGATAGATAGATAGATATGCATTCTTTTTTTTTTTTATTCAATTTTCACCCCAAACAAGGCACAGTGCCACTTTGAAGCAGGGGGCTACTATCAGGGACTTAATTAGCGGGGTCATTATGAAGGGAGATGAGTAGAAAGATGTTTGTTAACATTACACTTGAACTTCTGCATATCATTGCAGTTGGGAAAGCAGAATCCCGGAAAGGAGTTCCAAAGACCCGCAGTTCTGGGGAAGAAACTATTGGAGTAAAAGGCTTTCTTGCACCTAGGGATCTCTACTGTAAAGGGATGAGACTTAGTAGCTTGTCGGGTTTGTCGGGGGTAGTTACGTCGGGGAGGTACAAGTGTTTGCAGTTCGTCAGAGCATTAACCATTAAAGTATTTGTAGAACAGGCAGAGGGATGCAACATCTCGTCGATGGGACAGAGGCTGAAGCCTAGATGACAGTTCAGGACCTATCAGGTTGGCGACTCTCTTTTGAACCCTGTCCAGGAGCGAGAGACAAGCAGCAGATGTACCAGCCCAAATGTGACAACAGTACTCCATACATGGGCGAATGGTTGCCTTATAGAGGTATAGGATACTGTCAGGCGTAAGTAGTTTTCTAGCACGGTAGAGGGAGCCAACCTTCCTTGCAGCAGCCTTGGCAATGCTCTCAATGTATCTATTCCAGTTCATATTCCCTGTAAACGTTAGGCCGAGGAGTTTAAAAGAAGTACTTTCAGGCAATGTGTTCTTGGCCATTGCTATTGGTGGTAGAGAAGGTTTCTTGTGGTTATTGAAGGAAACAAGCTTAGTCTTAGCAGCATTGAATGTGACCAACCATTTTTGTCCCCATTCCACTACGGATTGGAGGTCATCCTCTAGTGTTTCTGCCATTTCCTTGGATATGTGTTCATTTGTTTTCCCCTCATATCTGCTATAGAGAGTGGTGTCATCGGCAAATCTATTCTATTCGTGTCCACTCAGAGAATGGACGCTGCACTCTTTATGTTTGTTTGTTAAGCTCTTCCGCGTTTTCAAGTTCTTCCACACTTGTGTAAAATGAAACGAACACATCTCCCACCTCGTCATTCAAGGAAGAAGAAAAGGAAAGAAAAAGAAACAAAACAACATTCTGAAGATGGAGTCTACCTCCGAAATATATTTGTTATAAATTTCAAACAAGTAAAATATTTGTTTGTTTTCCGAATATTACGTTATGATTTGGTTTCAAGCGCACTTGATGCGTATTTTATATACATATATATATATATATATATATATATATATATAGTTATATATATGTGTATATATATGTATATATGTATATATATATATATATATATATATATATATATATATATATATATATATATATATATATATATATATATATATACATACATACACACACACATTGGCAGCAAGTTATTATTCAATCACGTCTGGTTGAACACGACAGAGTCATTCTTTTTTCCGATTTTCTGGATATCTTTTAGCTTCGCTGAAAGGTCTTTTTATTTCGGTCGGCATATGTACAGAATGGCGCCCAAAAGTTGTTGTTCAGCCATATTCTACTCAAGCGCTTTCTATCAGTGCGTCGACAACAACAATAACAATCGATCCTAATAATAGTGTTTCTGCCATGTCCTTGGATATGTGTTCATTTGTTTTCCCCCTCATATCTCTCTTTGTTTCATTTTTCTTATCATTTTGTTTAAGCCAGGGATGGGGCATCCTACCAGATGCCAAACATACACCTGCTATTTTAGACACTCCAACCGAGAGATCTTTTTAAGATTCTAACCGTCCCTTTAAGTGCAATTGTTTGAATCTCCTTTGCACTTGGTTTACCTGGTATATTTGTAAGATATCTGTTATAGAGAGTGGTGTCATCGGCAAATCTATTCTATTCGTGTCCCCTCAGAGAATGGACGCTGCACTCTTTGTGTTTGTTTGTTAAGCTCTTCCGCGTTTTCAAGTTCTTCCACACTTGTGTAAAATGAAACGAACACATCTCCCACCTCGTCATTCTTTCTTATTTCCCTCTTTCTTTTATCTCCTCCTCATCCTCTCCTTCCATCCCCAACCCTGTCGACTGCCTCTCTCTTACATCCATCGTTCCTTCAACTAACATTATTTGAACGCTGAATCTAATAAATCGCATCTTGCGATCCGTTCAAAAAAAAAAAAAAAAAAATCTCTAAGATTATTGGCATTCTCGTGCGCTGAATATCAAACGAGGTTAACGCCGAGTAGTGGCTGAGTTCGATCCTCACTGATGTCTCATCTTAAGAGAAAAAAAAAATCGTTTTCGCATAGCGCACAATAAAACGTAGTGGAGTAAATGAAGACTCGGGGTTTGTATTACTGTACACACAAATTCGAAAAGGTTGTCAAAAAACAAATATATAACAAATAAATTTCATCAAAGGCAAGATAAGTTACTTTTCTACCTAACTGGATAATTTTTTAGTGTTTTTTATTTAATGTAACATGCTTATTCAGCTCGAAAAACATACAGTGTTTAACGATGTATTAGAAAATTAAAAATGGCGCCTGACTCTCTGTTGAACACAGTAAGTTTGGAAAATTAAGTTAAAAATTAAAAAAAAAAAAGCTATACAAAATACTGTTAAAAACCCACCGAATATATGCCAGCCTATGTCACGGTAAAATATATTGAGCGAGTTTGTAACAGTATTTTATATCGATTTTTATTTTAACTCATTTTCCAAAACTTAGAGAGTCCGGCGTTATTTTTAATTTTCCAATACATTGGTAAACACTGTATGTTTCTCGAGCTGAATAAACATGTTGCATTAAATAAAAACACTAAAAAATTATCCAGTTTGGTAGAAAAGTAACTTATCTTGCCTTTGATAACATTTATTTGTTATATATTTGTTTTTGATTTTTGACAACTTTTTCGAATCTATGTGTACAGTAATACAAACCCCGAATATTTATTTATTTATTTATTTATTAAAAAAAGAAAAAGAAAAAAAGAAAAAGAAACTATCGGGGGGAGGGCACCCGGCTTTGCCCGGTCGTAAATACGCTTAAATATGATATTTGTATTAGTCCAGATTTCGTATATTTATCTTCTTCTATATATATAAAAGCCAAACGTCTGTGTGTATGTATGTATGTTTGTAACGCTAAAACTTTTGAAAGACGGAACCAAACTTGACAAATTTGGTATCATATCGAAGCCCCATCACCCGGATGACAAATATCGAAATTTCACGTCAAACGGACCACTAGAAGTTGGTCAACTGATCAGTTATCTTCGAGGGGGGCCCCCAAAAAACCTGTCATTAACGCTAAAACTTGAGATGAAAGATTCCTCTCCCCTAAGAATAAAACATATGTTCAATATCTGCTTTTGTTTTTTCATTGTTTATACGGTCCCGAGCAACGCCGGGTAGCCCTGCTAGTATATCTATAAAAGTGAAAATGTCTGTCTGTGTGTGTCTGTGTCTGTACATTTTCCCTACGCAATAACTCAATACACGCAATACATGATACTGAGATTTGGAAAAATCGATGTGATCGGTTTTCGGCCAGAAATTTGTCGATTAAGGGGTTAAAGTTCAACGATGTGACCTTTGAGAACTCTACCAAACTCCTCCGACAATTTTCGGTCTAAACACTTGAAATTTTAGATATAGGTTCATTGGACATGGATTTAACTTAATAACTTGATTTGAGCCCAAAACAATAAATGTTAAGGGGTCATAATAGAGGTCAAAGTTTAAAAAATTGACCACTTCTTTTTTTTTTTTTTTGCTCAACATACATTTTCAAATACCCGGGCAACGCCGGGCATCCATGCTAGTATTATCATAAAGTCGTGATTTAAAAGTCATAAAAAGAAAGTATTTTGGGTGCTATCAGCTTGAATCGAAACCGGGAGCATACAACCTAACACAGCGTAGTTTAGCCAAAAAAAAAAGAAATCAAAACCTACTTGTGGGGTTAATACGTTTCAACTGCCTTTAGAAATAAGATAAAAAGAAGGATTTTTTTTTTAATAATTAAAATTTAGCATTGGGGATCACTTTCCTATATAAATTGAACGTAAAATGAGACTCCATTTTAGGCGATGTAGCGAGTAGGGTTGGATCAAATACAATTGTATTTGTATTTCAATTGTATTTAAATACAATTTTAATGTAATTGTATTTGTATTTGTATTTTTTAGATTCAGGAATAAATGTATTTGTATTTGTATTTGTATTTTTAGACTTAGGAGTAAATGTATTTGTATTTGTATTTCTGGTAACCTAAACGAAAGTATTTGCATTTCAATTGTTAAAAGTCAGTATTTGATCCAACCCTGTTCACATACATGTTGCGTACGTGTACCAGTCTACCAGCCCTGTCCACTTCCAGTCACACACGCTGCTGCTAGTTGAGTGACGATAAGTCTGTGAGTCAAGTAGCTTCAATTCAGGGTTGCCAGCTTGGCTTTTTTAAGGCCAAATTTCGCGAATTTGGCTTTTTTTGAAGCAGTTTGGCTTTCAACATTTTTGTTTGTTTTTTTTTTCAAATTTATGCTTCAAATTTGGCCTTTTTCGGATAATTTTATATAAATATTTATTAAATATGGATTATTAAAGAAAAAGTTATAATAAAGTAATTTGTTCTGGCTTTTGACGTCAACCCACTGAGGTACTGGCGGGAAAACAAGAGCTTCAAGATTTTGAAGCCTTTCGCCAGAAATATTCTAGGGTGCTGTGCAACATCGGCACCATCTGAAAGAGTTTTCAGCAAGGCTGGTAATTTTTATACCCCAGAGCGAGCCAAAATTGGCCCGGAAACTTTCAGATCTCTAATGATGATAAAATGCAATGAGGACATGATATAGAGTGTAATGTAGATGTCAAATTTGGAAGGAAATATTTCTTCTTTTTTCTTCTTTTCTTCGCATATTTTCAGATTGTTTAAATCAGTTATTGTATTTTTATTTGTATTTTGAGATTGAGGAATAAAAGTATTTGTATTTGTATTTTTAGCGTTAGTATTTGTATTTGTATTTGTATTTTTAGAGTTAGGAATAAAAGTATTTGTATTTGTATTTGTATTTCTGGTAACCTTAACGAAAGTATTTGTATTTGTATTTCAATTGTTAAAAGTCAGTATTTGATCCAACCCTGGTAGCGAGACACATAATCGTTAGCATTTTTTTCAAGTTTGGTGGCGTGGGTGAGAGCAGAAAAGGGAAATAGGGTGAGGGTAGGATCATAAGGTCCAAACATTTTTAAAATACGTACGAACACTTCAAAACATTAGTGTGTGTGTAGGGTAGGCACCGCCAAAACTGGGGGGGGGGGGGCAGGTCAGTACTTTTTGACGGACCGTCTTTTTAAAAATCTACCAAAAATCAGGTAATTATCCGATCAATACGAAATTTTCAGCGATTATTAAGAGAAGAATGAACTTTATGACGGTGTACTTATTTTTCATAAACGATATTTATATATATATATTTTTTGCTTACAACCCCCTCTTATTTTGAAGTGGGAACAAATATGCTTAAAATAATCATTTTTTCTTTTTTTTTTTAAGATTTGCTCTAAAAAGTTTTAACCGTTAAATATTACTTAATCAGTTAATTATTATTTCCTGATATTTTAAGACTGTTAACGCGCGCGCGCACACACGCATACACACACACACACACACACAAAATAGAGTGGACCTGTACAATACACATTCCCTCTTTGTATTTTTTTAAAAAATTTTTAATGGATTACATATCTCTTATATAAAAGATTTTTCATTTAATCCAATGACAATGATGTTAAGACCTTTATTATCCAATGTATTCTGCATTCTTTTCACTGGTTGCCATGTTTGTTTTCGCGCGCACATTCAATTTTTCCGCGTTTAGACATTAATTCTGTATGCACACTATTTCATAGCTAGCGATAACATATACTGACCCATCGGGTCACGGATAGCCTAGTATTATTATAGAATCGTGATTTCAAAAGTAAAAAAAAAAAAAAGTATTTGGGTGCCATCAGCTAGAATCGAAACCGAAAGCAAAACTGTAGCATTTAAAGCTGGTGACGTTACCACTGTATCAACGTGATACGTATATGAATTGATTAAACATTAAAAATTAAAAATAAACTAAGATGAATATACAAAATGAATAAAAAAAATTTCATTTTTGCCTTTTGTTTTTTACATGGTAGTCACCACTTATCAAGGCCCGGAAGCCACTCGGGGATAAGGGTTATTGCGTGTACAGTAATCAATGGGATAATATCGTAGTAAATGTTAGTAATGGAGATTTGATAAAGTGTCTTACTTAAGGCGACGGTTTATCAGGAATTTGTTTATGTTGGACTTGAAGACATCCAGGTTGTAATCAGGTGGGAAACAGGCAAACGGAAGAGAGTTCCACAGGCGTGCACTTCTAAGAATGGAATCTACGTTTTGATTTAGGCACAAATAAAGAGTGGGGGAAATTATTGACAGTGGCTCCTCAAAAACTATTTTAACTGGCCAAAGACCGGTCCATTAAAAAAATCCAATCATTTGAAGCCCCTACCGCTTTTAGTTTCGGATGAGATACAGTTTGAAAATATGAAGACAGACAGACAGACAGACAGACGGATAGACAGACATATAGCATTTTATACATTAGGTTAGGCATATGTATACACTAGCAGGGGTGCCCAGCGTTGTCTGATCGTAAAATACGCTTTTTTTTTCTTTTGTCTTTGCATAAGCATCACCACATATCAAGGCCCAGAGTTCAGAGCTGTAATTTGCCACATAACCCGTAGAGATATAAATCATTGCACATGCAAAATTTCAGCTAGATCAGAAAACTGAAAGTGGGTCAGGGGCATTACTTATTGCACGCCCCTCGTAAATTACTTTTATATAAATAAATGATGCTTGATATTTGCATTTTAAACCCAAACCATTATATAAAATAATATTATAAAATCAACCGTAGGTTCTCTACAGTGCAATGTAGACTATCATGTATTGTGAACTCACTGCTGGGAGGCATGTTAACTTCCTTCTGGTGCACCGCGATGAGTCCCCGACTGGAGCAGGCAATCAATTGATTTGATTTTTAAAAAATTAATGATTTTACCGATTTCGAAAACATGTTTTCGCCTTTTGGCTAGAAACACAGTGTAGTATCTGTTCTGATACTACATATCACCTTTTTTTTGTCCTAGATCGGTGGAGGAGAAATCCTTCAAGACTGAAATAATTTTTATTTTTGTTCCTATCCAGGGTGCACCATTTTTGGGGGAGCTCGATTTTTCCCACATAAGAATCCGACCTTGTGTCTAACTCTGTCCTCGTAGGGAGGCAAGTGAATAGGAACATCATTCGATCCCGGGCAACGTCGGGTCGACCAGCTAGTACGAAATATCTTCGTTGTTTTGAAAATTCCATTCTATTTTTGTTACTTTTTTATTTTATTTTTATTTTATTTTTTTTTTTAGATCAGATTTGCAACTAAGTTGCTACAAGGTTGGCACAAGGTTGCAGGTTTCGAGCGTCCTCCTCAACAAAAACCAACTAAGAATTGTCCTAGTGACATATGGCCGAGTGGTCCTAGTCGTTGTATCAAAGTTTACAGTTACCCAAAGGTGCTGAGTTCAATCCTGAACGAAGGCAGTAAAAAAGTAACATTAAAAAGTGGAGGTACAGTCATCAAATATAGAGCTTGTACCTATTTACTATGCCTCCCCACGGGACAGAGTTAGACACCAGGGTCGTTTTTTAACGTGGAGAAAAGGTACAAAAATAAAAATTGTCTCAGTCGTGAAGGATTTCTCCTCCACCGAAAGAGAACAAGAAAATGAAGTGCAGCATCTGAAGAACAGATACTACACTTTGATCTTGACCAAAAGGCTAAAAATGTAGCAATAGAGCTTGTAGCAGAAGTGGGAAGGCTTTGTAATTGTCTGTATTTTTGAGATGAGGTGTTTTCACCTGACCATTTCTTGGTGGTATGTAATGGTGTCACTACTTATTGTCTCTGCTCGATGTTGTAAGCAGCGACTCGTGTGCGTGTCTGTGGATATTGTTCTGGCACACACCAGGCGCGGATGGGGTGAATACTCCAAAACACCACACACACACACACACACACACACACACACACATACACACGGTCCTGGATATGATTTTAAACTATATCCGATGGTGAGGTCCCAGCTCGCGGGCTTTGGGAAGTGTGGAGCCACCCTTTAATTGCCATTGCTCCCAGGTCCACTCTGACCCGGACTGATAGTACCTGTTGGGATCCCAACTATGGGTTAAATAGAAACCGACTTGAAAAACAAAACAAATACTCTCTATTAAAAAATTGTTCTTCAAAATCACTGGATTCGGCATTAAATAACCTGAAAATGGTTGATATGCCGTAAAACAAAACACCCAACTAACCAACACACACACACACACACACACACACACACAGAGTTGCACACATGCAAACACATACATATACATACGTACGTATACACACATACACACACACACGGATGTTTAGATCGACGCTCTGATTAATATCCAATGGAATTGGTTGGATGCTGAGAAAAGGAACATCCACGAGTTCTTCAATTGAATGATGCGCTTGGTAAGGAATTTGGTGAATTTTCTTCTTTCTTCGACGATTCGTGTCAAGAAAAAAAAAAAACTAATTTTTCATCGCACGAGAATGGACTAAAAAAAATATCGCGGGAAATAAAATTATGAACAAATAAAAATGCAAATTTGTAGGAGTGAGGTTTAACTTTGGGAGGAGGGGGTTCTTGATTTCTGAAATTTATATTTTTCGTTCCTGGAAGCTTTTTTTCTTATTTTTTTCCATCCATTCCTGTGTGAGTGTCTCAAATGATTTTCGTGATGGCAGCATCGGCTATATACACAAAGAAACATGTGTAAGGCGCTTATGATTAAAGAAAATATATAAATTGGATTATATTTTAAAAACATATATAAATAATAATCAAAATCATGATTGTGGATTGATTTTTATGGTCACTAGAAAGAAATTTAACCGTATATTTGGGCTGTGAATGACTAACACACACTTCTTCTTCTTCTTCTTCTTCTTCTTCTTCTTCTTCTTCTTCTTCTTCTTGCTAGTCCGTCGAAGTCGACGATGACCAAGGTATCAATCAGTTCGGCGTCAGGGCACACACACACACACACAGACACACACACACACACACATATATATATATATATATATATATATATATATATATATATATATATAGATATAGATATCATTTTTATTTATTTACTTTTAATAGCATCGCATTCGAAAACAATTCCACAAATTTCACCTGAAGATAATTCGTAGTCGAATCGAAAGTGCTCCGTTGAGAGATTCGCTAATCCTATGAGATATAACTGTAAGCACATCTGCTGTAGATCTAACAGGACGGAAACCATATTGCATGTCACTAAGAAGATTATTTTTGCTGAGATGGTTGACTACTTCTCTATTTAACACAGATTCCGGTAACTTACTCATGGCGCACAGGAGACTAATTAGCCTGTACTGAGAGGGAGATGACCCATCACCTGAATTCTTAAATACAGAGCATATTGATGAGCTTTTCCAGGGTGATGGGAAACATATACATACTCAAAAATTTATCCCAAACATTTCAAAACGTTCCAGCTGCACTCATAATTAATATTATTTATTTGAGGCTTCTTTGTTTTAATGTACAATGCTTCGAGTATTCTTAGCCTATTTACATTTCTCTCACTCTGCAATACTCTTGTATTTTCTACCATAATTCTTCGAAATTCCGAATATTGACAGCCATGTCCCTTCAAATGCTGTGATACGGAGCTAGAGTCAAAGAGGTGGAGAGCCAATCTTCGCGACAATGTGTTAGTTGTTGAACCAACATAGCTACTAATATTGGAGATACACCCTCCTATTGGGCAGCTAAATTTGTAAACTACATTGGTCCTTTCCAACAGGTCATTTGTTTGCGAAATGTTGTTTTTCATTACAAGGCTTGTTGTCTGTATTTTTTTATAATGTGTTTGTATATATAAATGTATTTAATATATGTATTTAATATATGTATAAAAAAAGTACGCCCACCTAACTTGTAACAAGCTACCACGTGACTAGGAAAAATGTATATATACGTAATTTAAAAAACAATTTCTACATTTATTTCTACGATATGCCTGAGGGTGATAGAAGTACTTCTGTCGAAAGCGGTCGCGATTATGGATCCAACATATACAATTTCGAGAAGAACACAAAAAGGACTATTCGGAGATTGGAGAAGATAAAAAGGAAAATATATAGATATATATATGTATAGATATATATATATATATATATAAAAGAACAAATAGTTAATAAAACATGTAAAAAACACTTTGAAAAAGAATTAAAAAAATTATTTAATCTGAAAAGGAATCACTTAATAAGTGGATAGTTCTTAATCCGCGGAGTTTCGAAGAAATACTTTCCTTCTCATCAGAGGTTAGGAAATTAGAAAATTGCGGGATCAGATTTTGCATACAATAGTATTTGATGAAACTGCAAGTAAGTCAAAGATCTTACTTGATAACAAAAAGTGAAGCAGAGGGAATATAGTGAAGAAAAAAGTGATTTCACGTGAACGGATAGTCAGATGAAAGGTAAAAGGTATTTTAATTGTCATTTTTATTTTTTATATATATATATATATATATATATATATATATATGTGTGTGTGTGTGTGTGTGTGTGTGTGTGATTTTCAGAATGTGAGAGATTGTATATAATAAATTCCACAACCAAACAACGTTGCTCGCTTTGTAAGCATTGCTGAATAACATCGTCCCTTCGAGTTAAAATTTAGAAATTCTTGTGTGCAGGCGTTTGCTCAGTTGGTAGAGTGCTTGCTTTGCATGCAAGAGGCTCAGGTTTCGAATCTTGAGTTCGGATGTGTCTAACTGATGAGCCCAAATGAGGGGGGAAACTCGAGCATTGGACTTCCGGTTCTTTGACTGTCATGGCTCTTGTGGGCTGCGACGTTGTTTGGCTGTGGAATTTATTATATATACAATCTCTCACATTCTGAAAATCCTATCATAAGTTGCTCGCTTGGTTAGCATTGCTGGATGGCATTGTCCTTTCGAGTTAAAACTCCTACTTGTGAGACATTGGCTTGGGGTTATTAGTTGGTTGGATGACCGCGTCCCTTGTTGAGACGAAGTAGGTTCATTTCACAGTCGGATTTCGGCGCGGTTTGCTTGATCTGTGTTGGTTAATAGAAATTCTTGTGTGCTAGGCGTTTGCTAAGTTGGTAGAGTGCTTGCCTCGCATGCAAGAGGCTCGGGTTTCGAATCCTGGGTTAGGATTTGTCTAAGCTATTCGCCCAAATGAGGGCGAAACTTGAGTCTTGGACTTCCGGTTCGTTGATTGTCATGGCTCTTCGGGCTGCGACGTTATTTAGCTGTGGAATTTATTATATATATATAAAAACTGATCCCGAGCAACGCCGAGTCTTTCTGGTAATGATT
>NC_136518.1:2104189-2141689 GCF_053919585.1 Euprymna scolopes | reverse complement strand
CTCGAACTCTGACCGCTACAACAATGAACCACGCCTCTTCCCTGACTGTTTCTCACTCCGCACTTTCAATTCGATTTCGTTCGTTTGTTCGGCTTCGTTCGCCCATCCAGAGCGAGTTTGCTATCGATGTAGAAGAGCGAGCACGAAAGATTCTAATCAGATTAAAACTGAGATATGACCATCGATTTTTCGACTGTTTCTCTCCTTACGCCATTGGCCTGAGAGAGCGCCAAGAACCGGATTAGGGTTAGGGTTATTTTACGATTTACGAATCAAAAAGATTCGTATTGTTATTATTGTTATTTTTTTTTTTATTGTCCTTTATTTTCTTTGTCTTCTTCTCCTTCTTCTTCTTTTTCTTGTTGTTGTTGTTCTTCTTCTTCTTCTTATTATTATTATTATTATTATTATTATTATTATTATTATTATTATTATTTTCTTATTCTCTTTCTATTTTTTCAACTTTCTTTTCTTTTTCTCTTTCTATTTTTTCAACCTTCTTTTCTTTTTCTCTTTCTATTTTTTCAACCTTCTTTTCTTTTTCTCTTTCTATTTTTTCAACCTTCTTATCTTTTTCTCTTTCTATTTTTCAACCTTCTTTTCTTTTTCCTCCACGATCACATCAGCTGGTATTGCATAGTGTTCCGTTTTTCCCAACAAGATTTAATCTGTATTATTTAATTGTAATCCATTATTGAGATGAGTATTATTTATTTTATTTTATTGTGGACTATTATCCTCATCTTTTCTTAGTTCTTTCACGACGTTTCAGCCAACTATTCCTCCGGCCTTCGTCAGGGGGTAACCGCGACGGATAGGAACTCTGAATCTCCTAACTGCATTCACTGCAATTACTGCCTTCCACAGTTATTGTCGTCTCACCATGTTTTGGCCAAGTAAGCTTCTGGCCGGCTTCGGGTAGGATTGAAACTGCTATCTTCAGAAAATTTTCACCTGGAACCGTAGAGATTCAACGTTTCTATCAACCGCAGTTTCTCTCGACGGTCATTTAAAAACAGTAGTAATGGAGAGTACTGGAAATCTGGGGAGACTTGTTGTCACTCAGTCTCTAGGCGAGATCTTTGATGACCTGTGTGAAAGTTCCTTGTGAGCCAATAATAATAATAATAATAACGTGCAGATGCAAGACCTTGTAAAACGACGGAGGAGCAGAACCAGGAATCACACCACAGTGCGCAGACTTTCCAAGCAGAAAATTCTCCTTATTTAAGCATGGGGTCAAAAAAAAAGAATCAAATTGCCGCCTACAAACAACAAGGACGTCTGGCAGAATTTCGACAACGATATTTGTGAGTTATTGCAACAAGCAAGGCAAGGGAGTGTTAAAAATCAGTTGAAATATATTTTATTTATTTTTTTTTTATTAAATACGCTTTTTCTTTTCATTGGCTGACTCGCAAATAGCAAGAAGAGCGGGAATTATGAATTCTTCAAAGAGAACAGTAGCACCAATCTTTACAAGGTGGGGACCTGCAGGATCGGATAACAGGTCGGGGGTGGCTGTCCGAACCGATCTGATGAGTGAGAACCCCGAAATTGGCAATGAAAACAGCAATCATACAGAAGACCACCGAAATGCATTCGAACGTATGCAGATTGGGAGATATTATGCAACAGTTCTTAACACATATAGAGGGGAGGAGATACTTCACTTATGATGACGGAGAGACATTACCTGTAAGGGGGTTATACAAGAGTTCGTTTATAGATGAATATGCAAAACACATTTACCTTTTCGGTTGAAATGACGACACGAAGACAACGCAGTTACAAAATATTGATGATTTCTTTATTCCTCAACCGACCGATTGATGATGTCAGGAATTCAAGCCTTTTCGACTACATGGTTTACTCTTCTCCCTTAGCCTCTAAGGGGCCCCCACTCTCCAACTAACTCTATCACTTTGTGTGATCTGCTCCGATTATCTGATCTTCTCTAACTTCGAACCCTCGATTTATATATTGAGAAACTTTCTTTGTTTATGACGTCAGAAGTGTGGTTCCCAATGTGACTAACTTTCACGTGGATTTACATATGCCTGTCCAAGCACACTTTTGGCAAACAAAGAATCCTCAATTCTAATCGCTTAATATCTAATGTAGTTTTAAACAATAATTTTTTTAACTCGCATTGTCCATTCTTTTAACTGACATATTTAATATGCAGTTATTCTAAACAAATGGACAATCGCTTTTTCAGAAATAATAATATGCTATTTCTAAAAGAATTAACAATGGACTGCATTCCTAGGATTTCAATTATCCACTTGCCTTCAGGGTTCGAGTCTAGCCTTTTCTTAATATCATTTTCACTTATCTAGTATGTTTTCTTACTTACATGCGAAGGGGATAGCCCTTTCATGTAACATCTTGAGGGTAGATGGGCCTCTCTTAAGCAGTGGTAGGTAACCCATCTAGTGGTTGCATCACGATAAAAAAATACCCTTGATAGCCCTGGCGAAGCATCAAGTATTCAAGATTTGAATTATACTCCAAACTCATGTAGTGAGTTCAATCTCGGTTACGCCCACATGTTACGTTTTGTTTTTTGTTTTTTTGTTTTTGTTTTACGTAGCATAATATTATTTTGTAATTATTTATTTACGACGCCTCCCCACGGGACAGAGTTATACACCAGGGTCGTTCTTTTAATGCGGAGAAAAGGAACAAAAATAAAAATTGTCTCAGTCGTGCGGAATTTCTCCTCCACTGACAGAGAACAAGAAATTGAAGTGTAGCATCCGAAGAACAGATGGTGTTTATTTGCTCCCCCACCGAGCAAATTAGGCACAAGGCCGATTTAATGTGAGGAGTGAAGGGAGGGGGAAGGGAAAAAGGGGACCAGCTCCCGAGAGGTGGGAAATGGGAGCTGGTTAATGGTCAGGCATGTGGGGTTGCCCCCACATCTGGTCTTTGCTAGTCATAGCTAGTCATAGCTAGTCATAGCTTGCAGTATCTGCCGGAACAGATACTACACTTTGATCTTGATCTATTTATTAGTACTTGTTAATTTATCTCCTTTAGGCCAGTTCTATATTTAAAATAAATTGAACATTATTTTCATAAAACTGTTAATACACTCAAAATGTCTGCATGTTCTTTGATTTTTGGCGCTATTTTTGGCGCTATCCAGAAAATATCAGCTTTATTCAAAATTATCAATTCAATATATTTCTCATTCAGTGGAATTTCCACGGGTCACACCATTTGTTACGGTTCCCGTTTGTCTTCTTATTTTCGCATATTCTCTGAGTTTTTCTTCTTGGCCGTCTCTTGTTTTATTCTTGTTGATCTCTTCTTTGTTTACGCTTGTTTCTCCTCCTCATCTTTAGACTCCTCCGTATTTTTATTCTTATCCCCTCCTTCCCTTCCTCCTCTTCTTCTTCTTCTTCTTCTTCTGCTTTAACGTTTCTTCTATTAGAATTCCATCATTTCTGTGAATAGAATTGGCCTTCATTACATCAATCAAACCAGCGGCCATTACGAAAGCTGCTGCTGCTGCTGCTGCTGATGCTGCTGCTGTCGACCTCATCTTGAAATAATGCTAATGCAATGCGTTGTAAATGGAAAAACTAAATAACAAGAAACGTTTAAAGATAGGAAATAAATATTCGTCTATTGTCGTACTGGTGAGTTGTGTTACAATGAGACAGTACTGTATGTCGATGACTATATATATATATATATATATATATATATATATATATATATATATATATATATATATATATATATATATATAAAACAAAATAAAAATTACAATTAAATTCACCAAAATGATCCAAGATGGTAAAATTAAATTAAATTAATTTTACCTTTACTGGATTATTAATCTTCCACCAGACTATCCATTCATGTGTAATCACCTTTTTCTTCACCATATTCCCTTTGCGTCACATTTTTTTTTCAAGTAAGATCTTTGACTTACTTGTTGTTTCATCAAATACTTTTGCATGCAAAATCCGATCCCGCATATTGCTAATTCCTACCCTCTGATGAGAAGGAAAGTATTTCTTCGAAACTCCGCGGATTAAGGACTATCCACTTATCTAGTGTTTCCTTTTCAGATACAATATGTTTTTAACTTATTTCAAAGTGTTTTTTTAACTGCTTGCTCGTATATATATATATATATATATATATATATATATATATATATATATATATATATATATATATATATTTGGTAAGGTGATTGATAATTTATAATTCAAAATTAAAATCAAAAATTAAAAATTAAAAATCTGTTTCATAAGAAGGAGCACAACAAAGCCAATAAATTGTACGATCGTTTCGGAAACGATGTTTTTTTATTGTGACAGACATTGAGTCAAGGACAATGATTTTAGCATATAGTTTTTTTATGAAAACAAAGTCTCCTCATCAGCAAAATATTGGGTGTTTTTTTTTTTTTAATAAAAGACACCATAAATAAACCTAGCGTTTAAGTAGTGCAGATGAATCTAGAAAATATTAAAATATAAGGAAAAATAGTTTATTAATGATGTAGATAAGTAAAGTAATATTGGTTAATAATAAAAGTTAGAATAAAATTACATAGCTGTGTTTAGATTATGTATAATGTTATAATAAGATGATATTAAGAGAATTTCAACAAATATATATATATGCTTAATTTCAAATTGAAACGTCAAAAAGGGAAGTTCCTAACGGTTAACTTATTTCATAGTCGCTTAATTTAGGTTTAAAAAATGAAGGGCGATAATCCCGTTTTGTCTAGTGATATGATCAAAGGGGGATAATTCGTCCTTGTTCTGTTTTTTCTTTTCATATATTAGGAGATAATTTTATTGAGTAAATTTAGTAATATTATAATTGTTTTATTTATTTATTTTCTATGCTCTGAGAATTATTACGATCTTCAAAAGATGAACCATTTTAAGGTAAATATATATATATATATATATATATATATATATATATATATATATATATATATATATATATATATGTTGAAATTCTCTTAAGAGCATCTTATTTTCTATTTTCATGTAAGCCTTACTCTCCGAATCACTTGGTAACGGGGGGGGGGCATTGATTCGCGAGAGAAAATAAATCTTTTTTTCATTTGTGACAGCTATAGAACTCTTTATTTAATCAATAAGGATAGCATGTTCTCATTCCGTCAGCCATGACCAAAGAGAAGTCCTAAGTAATTTGCTGTCGTATTAAATTTAATTTTCAAAATCCTCGGAGCAAAAAAAAAAATGGTAAAAGAAATTGTTTTGGTGATCTACTGTATTGCCTTTCTACGTAGATTCTTTACAACCCCAAACAAGGCACATGGACTACTATCGGGGACATAAGTTGCAGAAGTATTATGAAGCGAGATGAGCAGCAAGATGTCTGTTCACATTACATTTGAACTTCTGCATGTCAGTACAGTTGGGAAAGCAGAATCCCGGAAGGGAGTTCCAAATTCTAGCAGTTCTGGGGAAAAAACTATTGGAGTAGAAGGTTTTCTTACATCTAGGGATCTCTACTGTGTCGGGGTGGGATTTAGCTGTTTATCAGGTTTGTCGGGAGTATTCACATCAAGGGGGTATAAGTGCTTGTAGTTCGTCAGAGCGTTCACTACTTGTAGAACAGGCAGAGGGATGCAACATTTCGTCGATGGGACAGCGGCTGAAGCTTAGATGACAGTTCAGGGCCTATTAGGTTGACAACTCTCTTTTGAACCTTGTCAAGAAGTAAGAGACTAACACCAGATGCGCCAGCCCAAATATGACGACTGTACTCCATACATGGGCGAATGGTGACCTTATAAATGTACTGGATACTTTCGGGTGTTAGTAGCATTCTAGCATGATAAAGAAAGCCCACATTTTCGTACCAGCCTTAGCAATGCTCTCAATGTGGCTGTCCCAACTCATGTCCCCTATGAACGTTAGACCTAGGATTTTAAAGGAAGTACTTTCAGGTAATGTGTCTTTGGCCATTGCTATTGGTGGTAGAGAAGGTTTCTTGTAATTATTGAAGGAAACATGCTTAGTCTTAGCAGCATTGAATGTGACCAACCATTTTTATCCCCATTCCACTACGGATTGGAGGTCATCCTCTAGTGTTTCTGCCATTTCCTTGGATATGTGTTCATTTGTTTTCCCCTCATATCTGTTATAGAGAGTGGTGTCATCGGCAAATATACCATCTCTGAAACAATTTTATCAGGGAGGTTGTTTATGAATATCAGGAATAATAGAGGTCCAATGATAGACCCCTGAGGTACTCCCGCATATATATATATATATATATATTAGTGATGGGATGCTTCTAATATTTTTGCCGATTCCGATACAATTACCGATTCCATGCTAAATTCCCGATTCCGATACAATTACCGATTCCGATTCCGATTCTTTATAAATCTTTTAACATTGAACTATAGAATTGTTATTTCCCCTGATTTTCGTAATTATTGAAGGAAACAAGTTTAGTCTTGGCAGCATTGAATGTGATCATTCATTTTTGTCCCCATTCCACTACAGATTGGGGGTCATTCTCTAGTGTTTTTGCCATTGCCTTAGATATGTATTCATTTGTTTTCCCCTCGTACCTGTTATAGAGCGTGGTGTCATCAGCAAATATACCCATCTCAGGGACAATTTTATCAGGGTGGTCATTTATGAATATTAGAAATAATAAAGGTCCAAGGATAGACCCATGAGGTACACTCGCATTTATAGCATATTACTTAGATGTACGACCGTCGAAGACAACCTGGATTCTTCTCTTGCTCTCGTCTTGGGGAGGCCTCATGTTTTGACAAGCTTCTGGGCTTGACCTTTACTCCTGATCTTAAATGGAACAAATACATTAAATCCATTGCCAAGGCCACAGGAAAAATGGTTGGATCCTTCTATCGATCCAGTAGATATCTCACTGCTGATGCAATTCTCTATCTATATAAGAGCCAGGTACGTCCAAGGATGGAATACTGTTGCCACATCTGGGCAGGAGCTGCTAGAAAGGACTTATCCTGCCTTGGTAGAGTTTAAAATAGACTTCGTAGCCTTGTGGGGAGGGGTCCTTTTCTCTTCCTTGCAACCTCTTTCTCACAGAAGAGATGTTGCGAGTTTGTCTCTGCTTTATCGTTATTTTCATGGCAGGTGCTCGGCTGAGCTACATTCTATGGTTCCCCCCCTCGCCAAACTTTCACAAGAAACATCCGTCTAGCAGAAAACACTATCACTAGTTTCCCCCACTATTTATCTGTGCTTAAACCTAAACGTAGATTCCATGAACAAAGCTTCTTTCTTAGAACTGCACGCCTATGGAATTGTCTTCCGTTTTTCTGCTTTCCAGCTGACTACAATATGGTTGTCTTCAAGTTTAACGTAAACAAGTTTTTGATGAGCCGTTCCATATAAGTTAACAAATTTACCGAATCTCCATTACTAACGGTTACTATATTGTTAAATTTCTACTGTACACTCTTTAACTCTTATCCTCGAGTGGCCTCTTGATAAGTAAAAAAAAAGAAGAAGGATATTTAATTATGTTATGTATTCTCCCAGTAATACCATATGATCTGATTTTCCTGGAAAGACCCTCGTGCCATAACCTATTAAAAGCCTTAGATATATTTAGGGCTACAGTTACTGTGAGCAAGCCAGATTCCTCTGGGGTGCCCCTAGCATGGAATGCCGACAGGGCTATTCAGGCGATTTTTCATAGGCCATAGTGCACTTCTCAATGTGCTCATTTTCCAAAACCGCCTGATCTTGTGCAAACCTCTTGCAGAGTGAGTAAATAAAACTATTCTTGTTAAGTTTTCCATTTTTTGTCATTTCACCCGAAATACGGCACGGTGCGACTTAGTCATGAAGTGCTACTATTTTGGACCAGATTTGCGGAGGTACTTTGAAGGGAGATGAGCAGCAAGATGTCTGTTTAAATTACCCTTGAACTTCTGCATTTCAGTACAGTTGAGGAAGCAAGAACCCGGAAGGGAATTCCAAAGTCTAGCAATTCTGGGGAAGAAATTATTAGAGTAGAAGGCTTTCTTACATCTAGGGATCTCTACTGTGAAGGGGTGGGATTCAGCTGCTTGTTGGGTTTGTCGGGGGTGTTCATGTCCAAGTGCTTGTAATTCGTCGGAGCATCCACCATTAAAATACTTGTAGAACAGACAGAGGGATGCCACATTTCGTCGATGGGACAGAGGCTGAAGCTTAGATGACAGTTCAGGACCTATCAGGTTGGCGACTCTCTCTTGAACTTTTGAATTACTGCAAATCAGTACAGTCAGGGGAGTAGGGGTCAGGAAGGGAATTCCAAAGTGCAGCAGTCCGAAGTAGAAGGCTTTACGGCATCTGGGGATCTCTACAGTGTAGGAGTGTGAGTTTGCTGCTTTTCAAGTTTCTCACCGAGGGGGTACTAGTGCTTGGAGTTCATGAGAACATTTGCTATTGAAATGCTTTTGCTGCCATATTTCTCTTTGGTCCTTTAAAGGAACAATCAAAATAAAAGTATGCGACTCCCGGACAACATCGGGTAGGTACTGCTAGCAGTATAAAACGTATAATAATTATGTGAGTTACGTAGAGACGAGAAACACATGCAAAAGCACACAAGTAATGCTCATACAATTTCATTAATATAAAGATACCAGAGTTTTAAACCGTTAAAATCGAGCAAAAGTTATGGCCCGTTGACTTAGAATGAGTACTTTATGCCAAGATGATGGTTGAATATCTTTAAAGTTTGTTCATTTTTGCTATCAATACCTACCTGTACATCGAGCAGATACCATGATACTTAGTTCGCTGAACCGTATCATAACAAAGGCACATAAAAAATTTCCGTTAGATCGGTCAAGTAGTTTCCGAATAAAAATGAAAGTCACATGGTAATGTGTTATCAACCCCTATTAATCCCTAACTCTGCTTTGAACAGATACTATAATATTTAGTTCGTTGCATCTTATCACAGTTATCATTTGTATGGACTTTAAAATCCATACAAATTTTAAGTGAGTTCGGTCCAGTAGTTTCTGAGAAAAAAATGAAAGTAAATGTGGTATTGTGTGACTAATTTCTATTAATCCCCAACTGTGCATCGGACGGATACCATAATACTTAGTTCGCTGAACCGTATCATAACAAAGGCACATAAAAAATTTCCGTTAGATTGGTCCAGTAGTTTCCGAGTAAAAATGAAAGTCATGTGGTATTGTGTTATCAACCCCTATTAATCCCTAACTCTGCTTTGAACAGATACTATAATATTTAGTTCGTTGCATCTTATCACAGTTATCATTTGTATGGACTTTAAAATCCATACAAATTTTAAGTGAGTTCGGTCCAGTAGTTTCTGAGAAAAAAATGAAAGTAAATGTGGTATTGTGTGACTAATTTCTATTAATCCCCAACTGTGCATCGGACGGATACCATAATACTTAGTTCGCTGAACCGTATCATAACAAAGGCACATAAAAAATTTCCGTTAGATTGGTCCAGTAGTTTCCGAGTAAAAATGAAAGTCATGTGGTATTGTGTTATCAACCCCTATTAATCCCTAACTCTGCTTTGAACGGATACTATAATATTTAGTTCGTTGCATCTTATCACAGTTATCATTTGTATGGACTTTAAAATCCATACAAATTTTAAGTGAGTTCGGTCCAGTAGTTTCTGAGAAAAAAATGAAAGTAAATGTGGTATTGTGTGACTAATTTCTATTAATCCCCAACTGTGCATCGGACGGATACCATAATACTTAGTTCGCTGAACCGTATCATAACAAAGGCACATAAAAAATTTCCGTTAGATTGGTCCAGTAGTTTCCGAGTAAAAATGAAAGTCATGTGGTATTGTGTTATCAACCCCTATTAATCCCTAACTCTGCTTTGAACGGATACTATAATATTTAGTTCGTTGCATCTTATCACAGTTATCATTTGTATAGACTTTAAAATCCATACAAATTTTAAGTGAGTTCGGTCCAGTAGTTTCTGAGAAAAAAATGAAAGTAAATGTGGTATTGTGTGACTAATTTCTATTAATCCCCAACTGTGCATCGGACGGATACCATAATACTTAGTTCGCTGAACCGTATCATAACAAAGGCACATAAAAAATTTCCGTTAGATCGGTCAAGTAGTTTCCGAATAAAAATGAAAGTCACATGGTAATGTGTTATCAACCCCTATTAATCCCTAACTCTGCTTTGAACAGATACTATAATATTTAGTTCGTTGCATCTTATCACAGTTATCATTTGTATGGACTTTAAAATCCATACAAATTTTAAGTGAGTTCGGTCCAGTAGTTTCTGAGAAAAAAATGAAAGTAAATGTGGTATTGTGTGACTAATTTCTATTAATCCCCAACTGTGCATCGAATGGATATCATAATACTTTATTCGCTGCACCTTATCATAACTAGGGCTATGAGAAGAGAATATTTTTATCATTGGTTTTACTCTCGAGTATATATCCGACACAGTTAGACACAGTCAATCAATCGAGAACCACATCACTCTATCTAAAAACATATAAGATATTAACTGATATATACTCGAGAGTCAAAACAATGAAAAGAATATGCTGTTGTCATAGCCCTACTAATTAGTATATATATATATCACTGATAGGACGATGCCAATATTTTTCCCGATTCTGATACAATTAACGATTCCGTACGAAATCTCCAATTCCGATACAATTACCGATTCTGATTCTTTATCCATCTCTAAATATTTAACTATTGATTTGTTATTGATATTAACTGATATATACTCGAGAGCCAAAATAATGGAAAGAATATTCTCTTGTCATAGCCCTAATCATAACAAAGATCCATAAAAAAAAAAAACCTCAGCCAGATCGTCTCAGTAGTTTCCGAGAAAAGGGAGAACGGACAGATAAACAGATAGACCGAGAGAAGTATAACATAGATGAAGATCATCGCAAATGCCTGCCATCATCATCATCATCATCATCATCATCGATGTCATCTGCATCGCTAGAGAAGTGACGGCGGCTAGGTGGTTAACGACACGGATTTTCAACATGTGTGTGCCACGTTCGAATCTTGTTCGTTCCATAGAAACAACTTACTTTACGGATGTTGGCAACCTGCACGTGGTCTTTCCCGTACGTACCAGATACCTTTCTAGAAAAAAAAAACTAACTCGAAAGATATCGAGGAAAGGAATGCCAACATGATTATCAGATTAATCGAAAATTAATGAAAGATACTCAACAACAACAACAACAACAACAACAACAACAACAACAATCAGCATCGCTGCAACATCATCACGATCGTCGCCATTATTCCGTTCATCCATTGAAAATATCCTTTTCTTTTTCCTGTTCTTTGCAAAAGAATCGGCGGTGAGACGAGTATCGAGATGATGATGATGATGATGATGATGATGATGATGATGTAGGGCTAACTTTCCGTTGTCATAGCAACTTGTTATTAAGATGGGAAAGTAGGCCAGTGCTGGAACACAACCACGGAGTGAACGCAGTGAGGAGAGAAGAAGTCAGAGGTGAACACTGGTTCTGATCGAAGAGAGAGAGAGAGAGAGAGAGGGGGGCATGCGGAATATGATAAAAGAGAGAGCGGGAAAGAAAGAAAGAAGAAGAAGAAGAACAGGAACAAGAACAAGAACAAGAAGAAGACGTACAGAAGGGGGAGGAAAAGGATTGGTGATTAAAAAGAATCGATCGATTCCATCGAACGTTCGCTCTGGTTCGCATATGAGCGTGATGCGAGGTAGAAGCGGAGGGGAGGGATAGTAAAATGATGAAGGAGGAGATGAAGGGGAGGCAAGTTGAAGTATTGTGGGCGTCGGGGAAGAAGAGGGTGTAGGAGGAGGCTAGGGTTCGGGCGGCCGCACTACCACCCCAACCCTCAACTGGCTTCCCACCTTCCTCTTCCTCCACCTTCTCCTCTTCCTTCTCTTTCTTCGTGGACGTGTTGGTCGTCGTCATCATCATTTCGCATCCGTAATTCGCATCGCTAGGATTCTGACAAAGACGAAGTTGGTGGCGGTGACGACGACGACGACGACGACGACGACGATGATGATCATGATGATGATGATAAAGTCGCGTGTATAGTAAGATGTCGGCGGCGGATGGGAACAAGAGGTTTGGGGAAAGGGATGCTGCTGTTGCTGACGGAGCGGAGAAGATGGTGGCGGTGACGTCACACACGAATTCAGAAAAAAAAATGGAGTTATGTTGATTGAACGAATGCGAATAAACTTGCATGCATCATTCCAATGAATGGCGGGAATAACTACGCACGCAATACATAAACTTTTCTTAATAACACACACGCGCGCGTGCGCGCATATATATATATATATATATATATATATATATATATATATATATATATATATATATATATATTTCTGTAGAAATATATTTTTTATTATATATCAATCCTTATATAAGAAGCTCAATGTAATTACAGAGCAATATAGAGAATAAATGACAAAAAGTTATATTCCAAAATTACTGATGTTGACCATCTTATAATTTATTCCTTTAATTCAGTTGACTTATACAATTCTTGACAGTATCTGTTTCGTAGCGCAAAATCAATCACTTAATTATTATATCAATCAGTGAATCTATTATGCCTTTAACTCACTAGAAGAAAAAGCAACAATCAATCTGTCAAAAGAAATTGAAATGTGATTTGACATGATTAAAATCCGAAAATTGGAAGAGAAGCTGCAGATACCTTTATATATATATATATATATATATATATATATATATATATATATATATATATATATATATATATAGTAAATTATAAAATATATATGGCGATTAAGCTACACTGAATATTCCGCGTTTCATCCACTCTAGGACTCTCCAGGCGCATAAGCCTGAAGAGTCCTAGAGTGGATGAAACGCGGAATATTCAGTGTAGCTTAATCGCCATATATATTTTATAAATTACTAACTAGCTCTACCTACGTCGTATTGAGCACTTTTGAAGTAAATACTTAAAGTTTACGCATAAATTTATACTTTCGTATATTAATTTTATGTGAGTAAATTAAGTAGTTATATATATATATATATATATATATATATATATATATATATATATGTGGAAGTTTTAAAAGCCAAAAGCAATGCGGAAAGGGCCGGAATCACAAGAGTAAAGGAAAGAAAAGCAAACAAACAAATTGACGGGTATGTTCAAGTAGAGAAATGAAGTTGTTGGTATGTCTGGTGTATACAAAGTTCACACTTTTTTTTCGTTTTGAAAAGGGGGGGGTATTTTCTCCCGAAATTAATCAAAATTCCATACCATCAACGGACTTTATATCCGGACATACGAACAACTTGGTTGGAAATTAAGTATACAACGAGGTGAGAAATGATAGACGAATAAACAGTTAGACATTTCTCCACTCGTCTATTTGTTTGTTTTTCTTTCCTTTACTTTTGTAATTCCGGTACTTTCAGCCTTTCTTTTGGCTTTTAAAACTTCCATATATTCCTTTACCAGCAATGCTTCAAGCAAACTATATAGGCAGGCAACACAGCGATCTTAATCAGTAATTTTCATTCCACCTGACAACGCTGATACACGGTTCTTGCTAGTATATATATATATATATATATATATATATATATATATATATATAGGGTTCGAATACCTTGACTGGCGTTAATCGTGAAACCCTGCACTGATGATTCCCGAAAGGATGAAACACTAGTGTCTGTAGGTATTTAATTAATCTATATATATAAAAATGTAAAGTTGGTTCGTTCTAAAGAAATAAAACCATGTTTATACGTTACCAATTTATTTGAAATATTCAGACAACCCATTTTTAGAGTCGAGGTATGTTTTTATGTTATTAAAATAAATTTACCTAATTAAAATTAAAATATTAAATAAAATAAATATATTTATTTATCGTTTCTGCGAATCTGTTCTGTTGATAAAACTGAACTTCCGGTTCGATTCATTTCACAGCCACGAATTGACGTAAGGTTTAATTTTCTGTTAACTCGATAAGTAAAAAAACAAAACAAAAAAAAAACATATTTCATTTGTTTATCTTCCAAATTTTTTAATTTACACATCTTTTCTTTATTATATAAGGCCAAAAAAAAAAAAGTTTGTTGCTTGCTTTTGAGGTTTTTTTTTTATATATATAAGATTACTCATGCAGAGAGTGATCCGTGCTGAAATAATGTTATTATTTAAAAAGTCATTCTTAACATGGGGAGGTAAGGATGTTTTGTACCTATTCTGTACTTTAACCTTACAATTGAATAAATAAAAAAAAAAAAACATATCGTAAAACGTTATTTAAACGTGGAAATATGATTTAAAAAATAGCGCGGCTCTCTGCATTAGCACCATTTTATTTATTGTTGTTGTTTCACGAATTTTCGGCCAACTATTCCTCTGGCCTTCATGAAAAGAAGTCCTTTTATAAATGTTCAGTAACTTTTTCCTTTTATTATTCTTAAAGAGTAAAACTTTTCTTATTCATGAAAGGAGTTAAGCCTACGTAAATAAATAAATGTTTGTACACGTGACAAATTATCAATTAATGGTTTAGTTACTTTTTAAAAAAATGTTTGTAAAAGTGCGAAAGGCGACGTTGTTGTACAAACATTACTCCCATGCTTAATTTCTATACTTATAGGTTTTTGGAATTTTTTTTCACTGGATTTATTATTGATTGCACACTAATTAAACAGATTATTAAAAAAAAAAAATGTAAAAAAGAAATCATTATTTCGACATTTGAAAGTGGTGCTCACTTTTTAGTTACAACGTTCTGATAAATCAGTCACCCGTTTTGTAAGCAATAAAAACGCGGTATATCAAAACCATAGAAAGTAAAAATAATGAGTCTCTACCGCATTTGTAAGTCAGAAATATATTTGTTTCTCAAAGAAAAAAAATAGAGAGAACAGGACTTTTTTTTATTGTTTTCATGAAAATAAAGTTTCGAGATTTTTAATTATTTTTTTTTTTTTACTTATTTAGTCAGTTTGTGGTTTTTTTTTTAAATTGTTTTTGTGAAAGGTGAGTTTTTTTTTCAAAACTTTTGTTTTGTTTCTTTTTAATTTTTTTAAAGTATTATAAATTTCATTAACATGCTGGAGAAATGTTTAATAATTTGGTATTTTTTTAGATTAGGTCCACCTCCACAATTTTCCTTTCAATGACGACATTTATAGGTTTCCGAGTATGCTGAACACGCAAATTGCATTTAAATTTTGCGGAAATAAATAGTTGTATTATGCATTGTATTCTTCGGCGGCCATCTTTTTACGTGCACACGCGCCATAAACAAATACACACACGTAAAAAGATGGCCGCCAAAGATTACAATGCATAATACAACTTTTTATATCTTGATAACTACTTATTTCTGCAAAATTTCGATGCGATTTTCGTATTCAGCATAGTCGAAAACCATTTCAAGTCGTCATTTAAAAGAAAATTGAGGAGGTGGACCTAATCTAAAAATTTACCAATAATTTTTAATCCCGTACGCCTCCCGATACATTGCTTCGTCAACATGCGACCATTTTATATCTCCCGAAGACACTTCCGTATTTAGAAAATAAATAAATAAATAAATAAAAAGTGACCGATTTACCAGAACGTGGTAACTAAAAAGTGAGTATCCCTTTCAAATGTTGAAATGATTTTATTTTTCAATTTTTTTTCATAATCTGGTTAGTGTTCAATCAATAATAATCCAGTGAAAAAATTTCAAAAAACCTATCAGTATAGAAACTCCACCACGTAAGTAAATAAATAAAAAATGTTACGTGAGCATGCGTTAGCCTTGACTACGGGGGTACTAAGGGAACGACCATTAAATAATTCTGCGGGTCGCCATGGAACTCAACGCCCAAGGAGTATCAAAATAGTTTTCATGATCTGAAGAAACTTTTTTTCCCGAAAAGTGGGTGATCACTTTTCCATCTAAATTTAACTTAAAATGAGCACCCACTTTCTGGCCACCTGAGGAAGGGGCATTTATTTTCGTGTTTATTGGCTTAAAGGTTTTTTTGACAAGGCAGTTTGGTACGCGAATGCATATTTAACAGTTTTCGTTTATGCTCACGCATAGCATAAACAAAGGCTACGTCTGTGAAATGGAAAATAGTCCCAGAGTTCAGGGGTTAATACCATGCAAAAGAAATCAAACAAAAAGACTTTTAAGCCAAGAAACACACAGAAAGAAAAAAAAATAGCATCCATTTTTTTTCTATCGAATTCATTTGCTGTTTTTATTGAAAACTATTTTCCCCCGGATTTTTGATATAATTTTCCATTAAGGGCTGTGCGTCTCACGTAAATAACAAAATTTTTTTTGTAGATTTTGGTGTGCTAAAAACGAATCTGCAAACCGTTTCCGTCACAAAAAAATAGTTTTTATGATATGAAGAAATTACTTTTTCGAAAAAGTGGCGATCACTTTTCCATGTAAATTTAACTTAAAATGAGCACCCACTTTCTAGCCACCTGAGAGAGGGGGGATTTTTCCCCATGTTTATTGGCTAAACAGCTTTCGTTTATGCTTACGCATAGCGTAAACGAAGGCTACGGCTGTTAAATGGAAAATAGTCCCAGAGTTCAGGGGTTATTACCATGCAAAAGAAATCAAACAAAAAACTTTTTAGCCAAGAAACAGAAAAATGCCCCTCTCTCAGGTGGCCAGAAAGTGGGTGCTCATTCTAAGTTAAATTTACATTGAAAAGTGATCACCCACTTTTCGAAAAAGTAATTTCATGAATGTCATGAAAACTTTTTTTTTGCTACGTAAACGCTTTGCAGATTCGTTTTTAGCACACCGAAATCTACAATAAAATATTTCGTTATATATGAACGTGAAACGGGCCTTAAAGTAAAATAATACCGGATTTTTTTGAGCAGATTTGCCGTTTAGTTGTACAAATATCCTCAAACCAGGTAATCACTAAAAGGGATTTTTAAAAGTCGTCACCTGTATCGAGCAAAAGTTTAAAACCACCGATTATATGCCAGCCTACATCATGGTAACATATATTGAGTGAGTTCCTAACAGTATTTTTAGTTTAAACTCATTTTCCCAAAATTTCCCCAAACTTAACATGTTCGATACAGTCTGCCGCCATTTGTATTTTTCAGATATACCGATAAACATTGAATGTTTTTGAACCGATTATACATTACATAAAAACACTAAAATCTTATCCAGTACGGTAGAACACTTACTTTTCTTGCCTTTGATAACATTTATTTGTTATATATTTATTTTTTGACAACTTCTTTGTATCTGTGTTCAGTAATATAAACCCTTTTCATTTAATGTAACGTTTAGTCGGCTCGAAAAACAGTGTTTTTGAAAGCTACAAATGGTGGTGGACACTGTTGATTACTTTAAGTTAGAGAAAGTGAGTTAAAACTAAAAAAACTATACAAAATACTGTCAGAAACCTATCCATTATGCCAGCCTATGTCATGGTAACATATGTTCGGTGAGTTTCAGACACTGTTTTGTATAGTTTTTAGTTTTCAACTTACTTTCCCAAACTTAACGTATTCAACAGAATTCGCGACCATTTCTGTTTTTTGAGCCAATTAAACATTTTACATTACATAAAAACACTAAACAATTATCCAATTAGGTAGAAACGTAAATTACCTTACCTTTGCTTTCATTTATTTGTTTTTGGACGACTTTTTCGAATCTGTGTATAGTAACCCCCCACCATCAACCAAATATTAATTACTAAATCACATTTTTTAAAACAACAAAAAAAAAGCATTTAGCGTTTCAACATTTTTGCTACGTTCGGCTTCATCCACTGATTGTTGGTCAAGTCCAAAACATGAATGATTGACAGAAACTCTCGAGGATCCAGATCAAATTCTGCAAGAGCACCATTTTTTTTCAGTTTCGCCTTCTTTTTCACTTTTTGCAGTGGATTGCTGTACTAATATAAGAAACATGCATTTTCTCTTTTATTAAATTTTTCCATTACACCAAATTGAGCCACTGCAACGCGTGGCAGGGTACAGCTAGTCTATATATATAAAAATGCAATTCTTGGTTCGTTCAAAATCGATAAAACCATATTTCTACATTACCAATTTAATTGAAATTTTCAGAAAGTCCATCTGTAAAGTCAAGGAATGTTTTTATGTTATTAAAATATTCTAACATTGCGAATTATTAAAATATTAAATAAAATAAAAAATACTTTTCGTAACTGCGAGACTGTCCGCCATTTCATTTCTGGTAGAAATGAGCCTTTCACTTATTACACCACGAGTTGATGACTTTCGAAGATCAAAGTGTAGTATCTGTTCTTCAGATGCTGCACTTCATTTTCTTGTTCTCTTTCTGTGGAGGAGAAATCCTTCACGACTGAGACAATTTTTATTTTTGTACCTTTTTTCGTTTAATAGATAAGTACAAAAAAAACATTCCCTACGTTTTTAGATTTAAATTAATTTGTTTATCTTAATTTTTTTTTGTTTAAATTCATTTGTTTATCTTAAGGCTTTTCACCCATCAAATATTATGTTTTAACTGTTTATTTTATTTTTTTTTCACGGCATCTAACAAGCTCTCGATTTCCAAGAATCCATTTTTTGGGGTTAAAGCTTTCCTGGCAAAGCCTACCTAAGATAAATTTGTCTAATTCTTAATTTCTTATGTTATTGAAAAAAAAAAAAATATAGCATCGCGGAATTTTGATAAAATTTTCCATTAAAGCCTGTTTCACTTTTGTACATAACAAAATACCTTTTTGGGTGGCCGTTGAGTTCCATGGCGACCAGTAAACTTATCCGCTCATGTAAATTAAAAATCTTTGTAAGTGAGAAATTATCAATAAACGGTTTAGTTACTTTTTTTTATATAATTCATGAAAAGAGTTAAACCAACGTAAGTACGTGAGAATTTATTAATAAATGTTTAGTAACTTTTTCCTTTTATTATTCTTAAAGAGTAAAACGTTTTTTTTTTCGTGAAAAGAGTTAAGCCAACGTAAATAAATAAATGTTTGTACACGTGACAAATTATCAATAAATGGTTTAGTTACTTTTTTTTTTATTATTTAATAAAAGAGTTAAGCCAACGTAAATAATGTTTGTAAAAGTGCGAAAGGCAACGTGAGTAAATAAATAAATATGTTACGTGCGCATGCGTTAGCCTTAACTAAGGGGGCGGGACTAAGGGAACGACCATTAAATAATTCGGCGGGTCGCCATGGAACTCAACGCCCAATGAGTACCAAAGATACTTCATGATATGAAGAAATTACTTTTTCGAAAAGTAGGTGATCACTTTTCCATGTAAATTTAACATAAAATGAGCACCCACTTTCTGACCACCTGAGGAAGAAAGCATCTATTTTCGTGTTTATTGGCTTAAAGGTTTTTTGACAAGGCAGTTTGGTACGTGAGTGCATATTTAACAGCCTAATGCTCGGGCATAGCGTAAAAGAAGGCTACGTCTGTGAAATGGAAAATAGTCCCAGAGTTCAGGGGTTAATACCATGCAAAAAGAAATCAAACAAAAACCTTTTTAGCCAAGAAACACACACAAAATGCCCCTCTCTCAGATGGCCAGAAAGTGGGTGCTCATTCTAAGTTAAATTTACATCGAAAAGTGATCACCCAATTTTTTGAAAAAGTATTTTTTTTTTGTGACGGAAACGGTTTGCAGATTCGTTTTTAGCACACCGAAATGTACAATAAAATATTTTGTTATCTACGAACGTGAGACGGGCCTTAAAGTAAAATAATACCGGATTTTGGGGGGTAGATTTACCGTTTAGTTGTACAAATATCCTCAAACAAGGTAATCACTAAAAGGGACTCTTAAAAGTCGTCACTTGTATTGAGCAAAAGTTTAAAACCACCGATTATATGTCAGCCTACGTCACGGTAACATATATTGAGTGAGTTCCTAACAGTATTTTGTATAGTTTTTTAGTTTAAACTCATTTTCCCAAAATTTCCCGAAACGTAATGTGTTCGATACAGTCTGCTGCCATTTGTATTTTTCAGATATACCGATAAACACTGCATGTTTTTGAACCGATTAAACATTATACATTACATAAAAACACTAAAATCTTATCCAGTTATGTAGAACATTTACTTTTCTTGCCTTTGATAACATTTATTTGTTATATATTTATTTTTTGACAACTTCTTTGTATCTGTATTCAATAATACAACCCCTTTTCATTTAATGTAACGTTTAGTCGGCTCGAAAAACAGTGTTTATCGGTGTATTTGAAAGATACAAATGGTGGTGGACACTGTTGATTACGTTAAGTTTGAGAAAGTGAGTTAAAACTAAAAATCTACACAAAATGCTGCCAGAAACCCAAGGATTATGTCAGCCTATGTCATGGTAACATATATTCGGTGGGTTTCTGACACTGCTTTGTATAGTTTTTAGTTTTAAACTTACTTTCCCAAACTTAACGTATTCAACATAGTTCGCAACCATTTCTGTTTTTCAAGCCGATTAAACATTTTACATTACATAAAAACACTAAACAATTATCCAGTTAGGTAGAAATGTAAGTTACCTTTACTTTGCTTTCATTTATTTGTGTTTGGACAACTTTTTCGAATCTGTGTATAGTACCCCCCATCACCCAAATATTAATTACTAACGCACATTTTTGTATACAGAAAAAACAAACATTTAGCGTTTCAACATTTTTGCTACGTTCGGCTTCATCCACTGATTGTTGGTCGAGCACAAGCCATGATTGACGGTAATCCTGAGGATCAGGATCCATTTCTGCAAGAGTAAAAATTTTTTTCATTTTCGCTTTTTTTTTTTTTTTTTTTAACTTTTTGGAGTGGATTGCTGTACTAAGAATATAAGAAACATGCATTTTCTCTTTTTATTAGAATTTTCCATTACACCAAATTGAGCCACAGCAACGCGTGGCAGGGTACAGCTAGTATATATGATAGTATATATAATCAGGATCCAATTCTGCAAGAGTACCATTTTTTAAATTTTTTTTAGAGTGGATTGCTGTACTAAGAATATAAGAAACATGCATTTTCTCTTTTTATTGAGCACCTTCAGTTGTAATAAGTCGGTCAACTTAGCTCATATGCATAGATCGTCATATAATGACTAGATCACTCTGATGTTAGAAGTATTTAACTAGAATAATTTTTTAATTTCAACTGCACCTCTCGCGGTTGTCGGTAGCCGAATGGTTCGGGTCCTTGCTAATGAGGCCAAACATTACTTCTATTGCCAGGGTTCGAATCCCTCGACTGGCGTTAATCGTGACACTCTGCACTGATGATTCCCGAAAGGATGAAACATTAGTGTCTGTAGATATCTAGTTATTATAGTAAGTAATTATATATATATATATATATATATATATATATGTGCACTAGCATGGGTGCCCGGCGTTGCCCGGGTGTTTGGAGGTGTATGCTGAGCGAAAAAAAAAAGAAACGGTCAATTTTTTTTAAAATTTGACCCCTATTATGACCCCTTAAAATTAATTGTTTCGAGCTCCAATCGAGTTATTAAGTTAGATCCATGTCCAAGGAACCTATATCTAAAATTTCAAGTGTTTGGACCCCAAATTGTCGGAGGAGTTTGGTAGAGTTCTCAAAGGCCAAATCGTTGAACTTTGACCCCTTACCAGCCAAATTTCTGGCTGAAAACCAATCACATAGATTTTTCCAAATCTCAGTATCCTATATATCAAATTTCGAGTCTGTAGACTAAAAATTGACAGAGTTATTGCGAAGGAAAATGTACACAGACACATAGACAGACAGACAGACACGTTCACTTTATAGATATATAGATATGTATGTGTGTGTGTGTGTGTGTGTGTGTGTGTGTGTGTACTTTTTATTTATTTTACATAAGTATTAATATGTCGCTACATATTCCTGTGCAGGTTTTGGTCAGCCAGTTACAAGTAACTAGAGATCTCTTCGAGCGATATTGCTTATACGAAAATTTAGTCCCTAATGAAAATTATTCATTATATATATATATATATATATATATATATATATATATATAAATATATATATAAATATATATATATAAATATATATATAAATATATATATAAATATATATATATATAAATATATATATATATTTATATATATATAAATATATATATATATATAAATATATATATAAATATATATATATAAATATATATATAAATATATATATATATATATTTATATATAGATATAAATATAAATATATATATATATAAATATATATATATGAATCTATATATATATAAATATATATATATAAATATATTAATTTTATTTATACAAACATTAATGGCTACATATGTGCATACATGTTTCTGTAATCACCCACGTTGGGGGATTACGTCTTCAGGCCAAGAATTACCTTCAAAAGTGACATTTGCACCAAATACATTTTTCTATTTCGTTTATCAAGTTAAAATACAACCTGGGTGGGGGTCAAAAAAAACAAAAAACGGTAAAAGGATGAGTGAGGTCTTTGAAGATAATAAACATCTTTTTTCTTTTCCCCTTCCCCCATCCAACCTAACTTTTGGCTTTTTATGGCATAGGGTACTTGAGAGTTTAGTTTTCTTGTCTTAGAGTCTGTAAGTTAATAACCTTAGCTATGGTCAACCAAGTACTGACCGGTGCCTTTTAATCTACCTCCACCCACACATACATGCAACACGCATATAACACACACATACACAGACACCGCCAACACACAGATACACACATTAATACATATATTCAAAAGCGAATCCATGCTGAACGCTCTTTGTTTTATTTACTGAAACTAGACAATAATTCTGAAACTACGTAGAAATAAAGTAAAAATTACATTAAGGTAAATAAAACAAAACAAAAACAAAAATAAAATAAATAAATAAGAATAAAAATAAATTTAATTAAAGCAAATAAACCAACAACATATGAATAAATATAAACCCGAAAGTTATCTAAACCCCACATGTACCTATATACGTGTATCAATACACTTATAAATGTCTACATTTATCTACACCCGCGCATATATACACACACACATTACAGACATACAGAGACAAATAATAGTGTTTTTCTTTACTTATGTAGCGTGGTAACCTCTTCGTATATGCAATATTATGCTACCCGACTACAGACGGGTGTATATATATACATATATATATATATATATATATATACATACACACACATATGTATATACATACATATATATATACATATATATACACATACACACATATACATATAAACACACACACAACAGACATACACACATACATACATATATATACATACCCACACATACATATATATATAACATATATATAAACAACATTCGGACATCCATACATTTTTGTAATCTATATTGTAACAACAATTCTATACGAGGCAGCCTATTCTAATAGTTCACAAATATACATGTATATACATACATCTACATACAATAGGCACAGAGATACATCCACATACAAACATACACACAGATATATAGATACAGATATATATATATAAACATACAAACATACATGCATACATAAAATACACTTATACATACAAACTCACACAAATATAGACATATACATATATACATGCATACATGTACCGTGCCACCAAATGATACATCTAAAGTAGAAACAGACATGAATACATTTACTATATAAATTCACTTTTTCTATCAAATTCCACACGTCTAGTTATGTTTCATGGCCCCATCCGCTTGTTACACTTTCCTAAGTTGTAGGTTTTTACCGTAAAAATTTACACTACGTAAAAATTTATATTGAATTCAGCATGAATTTCATAGGGTTATCCTCATATTTAACAAACATTCTTTCGATGGTAAGGCAGATATACATAAGATGTATCACGATACAATAATAATATATAATAACATATGACAGAAATCAGAGTATTTAGGTTATACAAACCGAGTATATAAGCCTATATATTGTAGTACTTACCTTCATCTTTGTTTATTCACTCTAATACCCTTATTCCCTTTTCTTCCATTCACCCTTCATTCCTTACTTTCTTTCATCTATTTATTTCTTCATGTTTTTTTTCTTTTTTTTTTATATTAATAAATTATTTTTCCTACCCGGGTCTATAAAGATCATATATCCATACATGCACACACCCAAACATATCCATATTCATACATTATTACGAGCTTCACTCAAAACGATCTATTACTCATTTGGTTCAAATATACCTTCATACAGGTACTTATTTCGGCTAGTAATACCATAACTGCTCGATGAAGTAGAATATTAAGTGACTTACGTAACCCATACGGGTATGATTATAGTTGCGACCTCACTTATCCTCTTTGTGGGGGTGGTTATTTGATGGGGGTTAGTTGTACTTATAGCAGTTCCAGTCTCCTAATTTAGAGTTCCTTAAGTGCGTGTATTCTGAAATGTTTGCAGGATATAGCAGTTTCTTGTTTAATATTCAATAATTTTTCTCTGTCTTTAAACTTAGTTATCTCAAGTTTTTCTGATAAGCATAATAGACATGGTGAGTTCAATGAGTGGCAAGTATTGGCCCTCCTAATAATCTTCCATTCTATACTAGGTGTTTTATTTTCTCTAACTAATTTCCAGTAATATAACGATAAGGAAGTGTCCTTTTCATATGTTTGATTATTATTTATTATAAATATATATATATGAATCTATATATATATATAAATATATATATATAAATATATATATATATGAATCTATATATATATAAATATATATATATAAATATATATATAAATATATATATATATAAATATATATATATAAATATATATATATAAATATATATACATATATATAAATATATATATAAATATATATAAATATATATATATATATATAAATATATATATATATATAAATATATATATATATATAAATATATATATATATAAATATATATATATAAATATATATATATATATAAATATATATATATATATAAATATATATATATAAATATATATATATAAATATATATATATATATATATATATATATATAACCGCTCTAAACATGAGGAGGTCGGAGGTTGGCCACCAATAACAACCCTAACCCTTACCATACTTTATGTTTTTACGAGGAGGAGAATGCGTATATATATATATATATATATATATATATATATATATATATATATATATATTTAGTAGAAATGGTAATTAATAAAAACCTGAAGAAAGTGCTCAATACTGTTTTAGAGCAAATATGCGTTTTATTTGTTATTACCATGTGTGTGCTCACGCGTACGGCCGCAAGCTAACCTTCTCAAAGCTCTTAACAACAAATAAAAATCACATAGATAAACCGAATCATAGCCCCACCCCGCCTCCCAACCTAAGCGAACACCCAACAGGTCAAGACATACTTATCAAGAAATCATCTCACCAACGAGACGCCAACAACCTAAACCTTAGAACTCGAAATTTAAAGTAACCCCCTCTTCCTACACCCACACATCTCCCTCCCCCTTCCATGTATCCCTATGCCCTGAGCCACACCAGAGAGAAACTTCTCAGATCCCCCACAACCACCTAATGTTCTTGAACCCCAAAACTAACACACTACCGACATACCAAACACCCCCTCCCAACTTTCCCCCTTCTTTTTCCGCTTTTCTCGAACCCTTCCCCTGATATCATTCACTCTTTCATTCCACCATAAACGAACATTTCTGTAAAAGTCTGAGGAAGCTACTTGACGGCCAAAAACAGTCGTGTTGCTGAAGCAATAATGTAACTAAACAGAAAAATACGGTAATAAAAAATAAAACGTATATATATATATATATTCAGAAAGTGTGAGAGAATATATATAATGATTTTCCACAGCCTAACCAACGTCACAGACCACAGGAGCCAAGAAAGCAAAGAAACCGTAAGTCCAACACTCGAGTTTCGCCCTCATTTTGGGCTCATCAGTTAGACATATCCACGCTCAGGATTTGAAAACCGAACCTCTTGCATGCTAGGCGAGCACTCTACCAACTGAGCAAAGAAAGTTCATTAACTTACGCAGATCAAGCAACCCGGGGCATAGATCCGACAGTGGAATTTTATATATATATATATATATATATATATATATATATATATAGATAGATAGATAGATAGATAGATATAATTGTGTGGACCTTGCTTTCTTTCTTGCTTGCTTGCATTTTGTCTTTGACGATCAGGCGATTCCATCTTTTAAAAAAAGATGACAAGTAAATTTATACATATATTTGGGGAGCGAGACAGCACTACTATCAAAAGAAAAGTAAGGCGCCTCCTTCCTCCGCCGTCTGCTAGTCAGTGGGAGACCCTTGGGCATGGTCGAGGCCCACTTAGCCCCCCTCCCCGAATACAAGGTAACGTGAGGTAAAAAAAAAGCGACTGATGTAATGTGGAAGCAAACAGAAATAATTCTGTTCATGATTTCATATTTCGTTGTGCTGAGCAGAACAATGGCACAGTATGAAAACTGCTCGGACAGAAAGAAACTGCAACCTACTGTCTGTACAACTGCAAAGAAAGCTACGACACATCAAACTCTTTATTCGAGAAACAGCGTAAATATGGTTCAGAATCAGAATACCTTGGTAGGTATGAGCAACAATGAATTCATTAATGCCGAGAGAGAGGGAGAGAGAGAGAGACAGAGACAGACAGACAGACAGAGAGAGAGAGAGAGACAGGGATGGATGGAGAGCAGTAGCCGTCAATGCCTGTACCAGGCAGGACATCACTATATATCTATATCTATATCTATATATATATATATATATATATATATATATATATATATATATATATATATACATATATAAAGCTGGATGTGTGTGTACATGTGTGTGTGTGTGTGTGTGTGGTCACGAATAGGCTCCTATATGGTTGACTAGTTTAAAAAACTGATTACATATAATGATAGAAGATGTATTGAGATACAGGAATGGGTATGTTTGATCTGGCAGAACAGTGGTTCATTAAAATTGTAGGGTCTGCGTTCGCGCCTGGTCCACAAAGTATGGAAATAAACAATTTAAAAATTAAAAAAAACGTTTACAAGTTTTTTTTATATAGATGTACATAAGAATACTTTGATAAGTATGTTTTAATTTAAATATGGATGGTATTATAAAATTGTGGGGTCTGCGTTCGCACCTGGCCTCCATGGAATGGAAATAGGCACAAACATTAATAAAGACTTTTCATAACTATCTGCGTAAGTATACTTTGATAATTACGTTTCAGTTTGAAGAAATATGGTATAATAAAATTATGGGGTGTTCGTTCGCACCTGACCTCCATAGAATGGAAATATGTCACAAAGTTTAACAAGTTTTTTTTTGTAATATAGATCCACAGAATATTATGATAAGTGTTTCAGTATGAACAGGTATGGTATAATAAATTATGGGGTTTATCTATTTTATTTTTACTTTGGTCATATTTTGCTTTGGTTTTGATACCCCCAAATTCAACCCAAATGTACAACCCTCCCTTTTTATTACCTATCATACTTTCATAAATCAGAGTCCATTTTCTGTAGGCTGTTTTTGAATCCAGTCAACGACGGGTACTTTCGCTAGTATATATATATATATATATATATATATATATATATATATATATATATATATATATATTTGTAATTTATTTTTGCGATACGTTTTGAATGAATTCAATTATTTACGAAAGTGCATTTTTACCTAAATGCGAGTTGGGAATAATTTTCCCTTTAACCAATTATGTACCCCCACATTGGAAGCGGCATATATGGCATATATATTGTTTTTAAAAACAACATATATATATATATATATATATATATATATATGGGGGCTTCCTTCAGGGGGGGGGGCTTGCTTCAGTCTTGACAGACTATGGATACACACTGTAAGAGTGTCTGCACGTGAAATTTGTGTGGCAAGAGTTGCACAGTCACAATCACGCCTCTCCTGATTCAACATTGGAGATCTGCAAAGAAGACTGGAACCTTATAGCTACACAAATTCCAGTGAAGACCAATGGTCGCTGCCAATGAGAAATCAATGGTAAGTGGTTGTTGCGATAATTAATTTGCAAGGGTTGTCGAAATAGTTGAAGAGTACTAGAAATCTGGGGAGACTTGTTGTCACTCAGATTCCAGAGAACATTACTAGTTGTACTCAAAGAACAATCTTTGAAGAAGAAGAAGAAGAAGAAGAAGAAGAAGAAGAAGAGGCGAATATTTCCTTTTAGAAATTGAAAGCACGGAATCGAGATCATAAAAGCACGGATTGTCGCAGAAAATGATTGAGTTGTTTTTATCGAAGCTTGCAAGATCGAAAGAGGCTTTGCTACGCAATCAGCACAGTTTTTCGAAGATGCACTTTTCGATTTGGCGAGAGTGGGGAAGAGAAGGGGAGCTGGGAACGGGGAGTGGGGAGAGATCGAGTGGGAAGGGAAGCGTTCGATTCATCCGCGGCGTAATGAAGTTGCATCAATCGAAATCAGCGAGAGAAACGGAAGAGTCGGCCGTTCTTGCATTTGGTTAACATTTTTCTTTCTGTCTTTTGAAGGCGGGAATTTTTTTTATGGCGATTGCTTCGGTGGAATTGGGAAAGAAAGATGGCGGAATGGGGTGGAGGTAGCGGCCGAGGAGGAGGAGGAGGAGGAGGAGGAGGAGGAGGTGGAGGAGGAGGATGTCTTTTATGATCATGGTTTGGAATTACGGTTTTGTTCAGATTGATTGGAAAAAAGGGAGGGAAATGGAAATGGAGAAAGTGGGGAGGATGGGAGGGAATGAGGAACAAGTTGGAGATAGGGAAAGAGTGGAAGGAGGAAAGAAGACGAAAAAAAATAATGAAAAGGGAGAAAATAAAGCAAAGAAGAAACGGGAAAAGGAGGGAAGGGAAGGAAAGAAGGAATGAGAGAAAGGAAGAAAGTTTGATTCGGTTGTTTTCTTTTAACGCCATATCAACCCTTTTGCAGAATCTGGCAATTCTGGAAAAAAAAAAGTTTTATGTTTCAAGCTCTTTATATCTTCATCTATTTATCCATGGTGTTTGGTTTGGGTGTTGTGTTTTACGGCATATCAACTAATGTGACGATTAATCGCAATCAGAAAAATCAGAACTTTGGGGGTTTTCGGAGTCGGCATCAGAATATATATCAAGACCAGAGGCTTTGAAGGATATATATATATATATATATATATATATATATATATATATATATATAAATGTCACCACTTATCAAGGCCCAGAAGCCACTCGAGGATAAGGATTAAAGAGTGTACAGCAGTCAATGAGACAATACCGTAGTAATCGTTAGTAGTGGAAATTTGGTAAGTTGGATTACTTAAGGGGAACGGCTCATCAAGAACTTGTTTACATTGGACTTGAAGACAATCATATTGTAGTCAGCTGGAAAGCAGGCAAATGGCAGAGAATTCCACATGTGTGCAGTTCTAAGAAAGAAGCTTTGTTCATGGACTCTACGTTCAGGTTTAGACACAGATAAAGAAGAGTATATATATATATATATATATATATATATATATATATATATATATATATATATATATATATATATATAATGTTTGCCTGAATATATATATATATATATATATATATATATATATATATATATATTCAGGCAAACATTATTAAAAACAACAGAGATACCTTACTTAATAATTCTTTTTTTCAGTTTTTCGATCTTCCGTAAGATTTTTTTAACTTCAAGATGGAAGGTATTTACAAATGTTCCATGGTTCACACGAGCGCTTTCGATTCTTTCTTGAATCATCATCAGGTGGAGATAAAATATTAAAAATAGAAGTGAAATATATAGTTACGAATGATAAAAAGAGTCAATGAAAAGTCGATTAAGATATACATTTACGAGTGATAAAAAACTCGATAAAAATTAGGATGATAAAAGGCAATGTTAGTAAAACCAGTCGTATACTGGTTATGCTAAACATTTCAGCACATTATTGCTACTTTCAAAATTAATGCTATTTATAGATGGGTGCTGGGTTTTTATATATAGTGCTTCAAGTATTTTTAATTTTTTACAATTACTTTCTCGTTGCAAAATCCTTGTGTTGTCGACGTGGACCTTTCTAAGATTAGAGGGGGGACAGCTATGTTGATTTGCTAAATGCTGGTATATTGAGCTAGTACTGTTCAAATGCATCGTTAATCGACGGGACAATGTTGTTTTTGTATGTCCAATATATGCGTTTTTATTTTCGGAGTTACACTCTCCTAAGGGGCATTGAAATTTGTACACAATATTGGTTTGCTCCAACATTTTTGTCGCTGACGAGGAGTTATTTTTAACGATGAGGTTCTGGGGTCGATACTTCTTATAGTATATAATAAATCTAATCTTAGAATTGTTCTCTAGAGGTACTGTATATCTATGTATGATGCTTTTAATTATTTTCTTCCACTCTAAAATTTGGTGTCATTTGGTTTTTATAAAATATGTCTATAGGGTTAGTGTTAGAAGATTGACTAGTATTGCTGTTAAGATTTTTAGGGGACTGTAACAATAGTTTAATTTGTTGATCAACAATATAACTCGGAAAGTAATTATTTATAAGAACCTGTTTGATATTTTTAATTTCTATTAGTAGTGTTTTTTTCGTAGAAGAAATCATCTTAGCACGGTTTAAAAGATTTTTGATTATGGCAATTTTATAACGCTGGGGGCACTCACTCTTAAAGTTCAAAAGGCTGGATTTAGTACTAGTTGTTTTTTTGTATACAGCTGTGTCGAAAGTATTGTTAGATGAGTCTATAAGGACGTCCAGAAAGTGAATTTGTTTGTTATCATTTAATTCTATTGTAAACTTAAGGACAGAGTTGTTTTTTTTAAAGATCTTGAAGTTTATATATCTGTTCGTCATTATCAGCTAAGAGGAGTATGTCGTCAACATAACGTACATACATAGGGGGCTTTATATTATTTTTAAATGTTTTATTTTCTAAGTCTGCCATATAAAATTCACTTAGGGTAGGTCCGAGGACTGATCCCATTGCGACGCCATCTATTTGATTATATATGTTGCCATTAGGATCAAAAAAGGTATTTCCGTGGTGCAGATTAATAATAATAATATGTGTGTGTGTGTGTGTGTGTGTGTAATGAAATAAAAATTACAATTAAGTTTACAAAGAAAATCCAAAATAGCAAACTTAAAATATATTATAGCTATTAAAAACTTTATGAAGTAATCCTAACCAGATGTAAAAGCTCAATAAAACCAAATAGGAATAATAGAGCTTATAATAAGAACAAAACATGTTAAGAAGAGTTAAAACTCCACGTTTATATATATATATATATATATATATATATATATATATATATATATATATATATATATATATATATATATATATATATTATTGACAGACTATCAACATATAATCGATAATACTAAAAATGGCTGGAAAACTGCCCGATCTCCACAAAACTTTGCTCAACTGACTCCCAAAGAACGAATTTTTTATAGTTATTATAGATTTTAGTCACCCACGTCAATACGCATAAAAATATATATACAACCTTTGTGTGTTTGTTTTGTGAATTTGAGTATACAGACACACAACAGCTCTTTATATAATAGGTTGTTTTAAATGAAAGTTTCAACTCGTAGAATTGGCGAAGAGATGGTGAGCTAATGAAGCCATTACATTACAAATCGCCCACTTGTCCTCTATTATCTTCGCCTCCCCCTTCCTCCCCCTCCGCCTGTTCGCTCTTTCTTCCCTCCTCTTTTCTCCTCCTTTTCCTCCTAAAAAAGGCACACCGTGAAATGTGAATGTATGATTGTTTGCTGATTTGTAAAAAAAAACAGATTTACCAAATTTGTATGAGAATAATTCTTCAACCGATCGCGATTCGTTTTTTTTTTTTGTTTTTTTTTTAATATAATTTACAAATAGGATTCACTTAATTTACGTCGGCAAAAAAAAAAACTCAAAAAAAAAAAAGAAAGAAAACTCAATTAGTTTGGAATTGATTTCTAAAGAGAAAAGATTAAGAAATTTATTTTTTGTTTGTTCGAATTATTTCGAAGGTAAAAAAAAAAAAAAAAAAAAAAAAACGTTCTGAGAAAAAAAAGAAAAAAAGAAAAACGAATTGAGAGACAAATCAGGATTATGAGATTTTGGAAAACAGGAGAAAAAGCCGTGGAGTGAAAAAAGATAATATATCAGATTGACAAGAAAGTTCTTTTTAATGCAGCTGAACATATCTCGGATCAAACAAAAATTCATTGATCGAAATAAGCACCATCAGAATCAACACACTTATGCCAACGCAAAACAAATGTATTTAGTCCAGTAACGTAAAAATCTTGCGTTCTGGTGGTGAGGAAGTCGCAAAACGCGTTTTTTTTTTTTATCGTTCAGGTTTTTGAAGCATTCCTCACACAGAAAGTTGTCGAAATGTTTTTTTTTTTTAAATGGTAGTCGGTAGGTGAGACGTCTGAAGAGTATGGCAGAAGAGGCAGAGTTTCGTAGCCCAATTCGTTCAACTTCTGAAGGATCGGTTTAGCAACATGCGGTCGGGAATTGTCGTAGAGAAGAATTGGGTCTTTTCTGTTGACTAATGCTGGGTGTTGTTGTCAAAGTTTCTGATGTATTTCATCCATTTGTTGACAGCACTTCACCACTGTAATGGTGTTCGTCCGCATCAACAAAACTGTAATGTATGAGATCGGTCGCAAACCACCAAACAGTCAATATGTCCTTCCTTTGATGCAACTCTGGCTTCGATAAGTGTCGTGGAGCTTCGTCAGTGTCTACCCACTGAGCTGAGTAAAAAACCCACCTTTCACCGGAAGTTATAACCCGGTCAAGAAATGGTTAGTTTTTGTTGCGTAAAATAAGGGAAGATGACACTTTAAAACGGCGTTTCTTTTGCTGGTCGTTCAATTCGTGAGTCACCAATTTATCATGATTTTTTTTAATCTTTCCAATCTCTCTAAATTAGTTGGAAATCGTCGTATACGTTAGGACTAATTCAGAATCAAGTTCTCGAACAGTTGTGCTTAGATTGGCTTCGACTAAAGCCCTTAATTCATCGGTCTCATCAGCAGATGATCGAACCCTATGTTTTTCATTTACAAGACTCTCGTCGCCGCTACGAAATTTTTTAAACCACCATTGTACTGTGCGTTCAGTAGTGGTTCCTAAGTCAAACGCTTCATTGATATAGCGAGTTGTTTTAGTAGTTTTCGGCCTAGCTTGATGTTATGGGGTTAAATGGCAATGAACGGAAGGAACACAGAATTTTTTAGGAACGAACCTGTATTCACATAAATTACAGGCAAAGACCGGTTGGGAATACCATTCCTCAACGGTAGGCGTTTGCACACGACCGGCTTCGTCGCGTACCAATCTCAGACTGCTGGGCACCCGTACTCGATACCGGAAGTGACGTCACCAGAGGAAGTGACGTCATGAGATAGTCCATTAATCCCCTGGAGGGGCGTCTCCAACACTTAAATTGAAATAAGAAAATTGTGCAAATTTGCTTTTCCCCCATCTTGTATTAATGTTCTGAAAAGAAGACATTATTGTTTTGAAACGATTATAAATAAAACGATTAGATAGAACGAAAAACGTTCTTTAAAATAATATATAAAGTAAAGTTATTATGACGAAAACTTATTTGAAAATCTATCATCTGAAATCAAAATGTAAAATTCTGTAAGAACTTTCTTCTCAACCTAATATATGAATAAGTGTAAAGAAAAAAGAGTAGAAATACAACAGATTGGTTGTTGTGAAAAGAGACTGGAATAGATAAAAGGGAGAAATGGAAGAAGACGAAAAGAACGAAGAAAACGGAGAAGAAGAAAACGGAGAAGAAAATGAAGAATTTTTTTACCAGCAGTTGCACAGAACAACACAATTAGAACTAACTACATTAAAGCTAAAAACACAGGAAAACTGTAAATGTAAACTCTGTGGACAAAGAGACGAAACAACTGAATAATTTGGTACCAAAGCTGCCAAGATATTTATTTTTGAGTTAATGCGAAAGTCTTTGCCTCGTGTTTACAAAGAATTTGTGACTTTTATTATTATTATTATTATTATTATTATTATTATTATTATTATTATTATTTTAAATATTGGTTTCAATGATTTCAAGTAGCGAACATTGCTAATAAAAAAGCTAAATAAAAAAAATAAAATCCATTCAAAAAAAACACCGAATTATAAAAAGTTCTTTTAACTTATAAATAAGCCGATCAAGGCAGCTCGTAAACTAATTTAATTACAAACGTACAATTAAACAAAAGTGTATATAAAATACATCAGTCGTGAACTTCTCCTGACGACGTGAGCATAATTCTTATATAAGCTTTACTGAATGTGACGATTTTTCCAATACTTTAATGTTAGACCAAGGGTAAAATATCAAATCCTGATGATTAGAGATTATTTAAAAATATAAAAAAAAAGTAGTTATACAACTTCAATTGCGTGTAATCTATTCGCTGTGGCCGGTCGTTCAATGCGCTTTTCAGTCTCGCCAATCTTTTACAAAAAACACCCGTCTAGCTGAATCCACTGTCAAAAACTTTCCCCACTCTTTATCTATGCCTAAATCAAAACGTAGAGTCCATGAACAAAGCTTCTTTCTTAGAACTGCACGCCTGTGGAACTCTGTTTCGACTGTCTGCTTCTCTCCTGACTACAACTTGGATATCTTCAAGTCCAACGTAAACAAATTCCTGATGAACCGCCCCCTTAAGTAGACACTTTAAATATCCACACTAACGTACTGTACTTACAATAACCCTTATCCCTGAGTGGCTTCCGGGCCTTGATAAGTGGTGACCACCTTGTAAAAAAAACTCGACTTTTGTCACTATTCTACGAGATATACATATTGATAACAAAAAAACACAACACAGCTGATTTATTAAATATTTATATTTATATCTGACGACAGTTTACAATTTAGTTATGACGGATCTTGACGTCAGTAAAGGCGCGTGGCGGGGGTGGGGTGCGGATGTTTAGGCAAGGAAGAAAATATGTCAGTCTGTCCTCGATCTGTGACAAACTGTTCTGTGTCCCACTGTTCGTGCTGATATACATAAACCTTCTTTCAACCTGGAATATTTAATATTTCTCATTGTCTATTGTTCTAATCCGTTGACCGATATTTCTGGTCAATTATGCATTTCAACAGACATTGATGGAAAGCCCCGCGTTCTTTAAATGGAATTAATTTGCGTCTGTGCAACCCATCAAATGCCTCTCTTCCTGGGATAATCTGCCAACTATCTAACATACGATAATCGTCGAAACAAATAGATTATTTCAATTTTTGGTGCTTCTATATTATAATAACGAAAAACTATTGAATTTCAAGTAAAAACAAATTACACCTACGTAACTATCATGCCGCAGATAGTAACATATCCAAAAATTACGGAAAACGATAAGGCTTAAAAATAATTATTTCTGAAAAACAGTTTTCGATAAAGTTTAAATGGGGAATAAAAAAAAATTTGTCCGACATTTTTAATTACGTTCATCACGTTACGTAAATAACATAACTTAATTATCTCCCCCTGACAACTTATTTTTTTAGTAACCATAATATATATAATATAGTGATTTCGCACATTTATTTTTTCATGAATAATTATTTTTCAACCTTATCGTTTTTCGTAATTTTTGGATATTTTCTTACTTGAGACCTAGTAATTAAGTAGGTACCACCATTTTTTCGCTTGAAATTCAATTTCTTTTTTTCGTTATTAAAACATAGAAGTGCCCAATTTCTTTTATTACTATTATATATATATATATATATATATATATATATATATATATATATATATATATATATATAACTGTGTGTGAAATTAGCGGGGGGGTCACCCGGCTTTGCCCGGGCGTAAAATACGCTTAAATACGATATTTTAATTTGTCCAGATTTCGTACATATTATTATAGAGTCGTGATTTTACAAGAAAAAAAAATTTAGTTAACATCAGCTAGAATCGAAACCGTAGCCTCCAAAAGTGTTGAAGTTACCGCATGAAACGCTTTCAAACGGAATTAAATTAAAAATTAAAAATTAACTAAGATGAATGTACAAAATATTTAATAATTTTTTTCGATTTTGACCCATTTTTGGCCCCTCAAAACTATTTTAATCGGCTAATGACCCATAAAAGAACGACCCGTAAAAATCCAATCATTTGAAAACATAGAGACAGACAGACCTACAGACAGACCGACTGACAGATAAACAGACATATCGCCATGTATATATTAGATTACAGATTATCTTTAATCCCCGCGATTAAAGAAATGCGAAACGATGGAGTAAAAATAACGAAAATAATCAAACGATTCTTTTTTTTTTCTTTTTTTTTTTTTTTTTTTTTTTAATGAATTCTTTATTGTAGAAATCCCGGGAGACGCAATGGACGTCAAAATTCAATCATTTCTGATTGAATTTTAAAGGCAATGCTGCAATTATAACGATATGGAAAAACGTGATCACGTATACGAGATCTCGTAGAATTTATAAATAAAAAAATATAATATACAAAGAAGGAATTAAGCATACGTGAAGAGGAGAGTAAAAAATAAAAAAATAAATAAAATAGTCAAAAATAGAAAAAAAATTTCAATTGATTGTGAACTTTTTTAATATAATTTAGATCGATCCAGCTTTTTTATTTCTGTTCCCTGTGCTGGATATTTATATTTTTATATGAATTCAATTTTTCAATTGATTGTGAGATCGAATATAATTTTTAAAAAGTTATTCATTTTAAAAAATGTTACATTTATCGAAACAAATCAGGCACGAGGCCATTCAAAAGAGTGAGGAAGGTGTCTATGGTCACCCTTGTCACGTTACCTTATATTGTCTTTCATTTTCCTAGATAGAATCCTCAATCACCATAATAGTCTCACTCCACTCCAGAGGTGGTTCTACTTCAGATTCCGAAGTCGTGTTGTTTTGCTTTTTGTTTTGTTTTGTTTTTGTTGTTTGTTAGTTTTTTTGTTTGTTTGTTTTTTCAGAGTGCCGACAGGGATGTGACTGACAAAGCACGGTCCGGACTTTATCGACTGAGGCATCGAAAGTGTTTGGCAAAAGTGCACTGAGAATTTTTGTGACCATGTAGAAAAATAACATATTTCTAGGGCACAAAACGTCGATCCTTTTAATCGTACCGCTCCCACCTTTGTAGCTCTTCAACGTTTTAGTTTTTTTTTTAGTTAGAAAATAGGAGCTTTTCCTTCCTATATGATTTAAATTTTCCTGGTGTCATACCGATATTTTTTAATTTTTTATTTTTTATTATATTTTCACCCCAAACAAGGCACATTGCCACTTTGGTGTGAGGGGCTACTATCAGGGGCAACAACTACTGGGG
>NC_136518.1:2014189-2099189 GCF_053919585.1 Euprymna scolopes | reverse complement strand
AGGTAGGTTAACCAGTGAAATATAACGAGGTTCATACAAGAGTGCTCAATACAGAAGTAGAGCAGGTTACATTTGTCTTTACATAAGCAGTAGGTTGTTGCTACACAGTCATGAGCATGTTTCGGTCTACCAGTATTTACTAACTAGAGAAGTCATCAGACAACAACCCTTATTTTCGAAAACGGAATTAAAAATCTTTGTGTCATAAAAAACGTTGACTCCTTTGAATTCCGTTTTCGGAAATACGGGTTGTTGCCTTATGAGGTCTTTAGTTAGTAAATACTGGTAGACCGAAACATGCTCATGACTGTGCAGCAACAAACTACTGCTTATGTAAAGACATATATATATATATATATATATATATATAAAATAATAAACATATTTTGATTTGAAATTCAAACATTTCACGTCATAAATTTTTAATTCATTGAATGACTATATATATATATATATATATATATATATATATTTATATATATATATATATATATTCAAGCAAATCTGACTGAACACGATAGATTTGTTTTTTTTTCCGATTTTTTTCGGATATCTTTTCAATTCGCCGAACGGTTATTTTTATTTCAGCTGGCATGTTGTATATTATGGCGCCCAAAAGTTATTGTTCAGCTATATTCTTCTCAGCTGCTTTCTATCAGTACATTCAATCGTCGTTTGCATTTGGGGGGGGGGGGCTTGGTGTATTTATAACCAATAAAAAAAAAATTTTAATAAAAAAAACTATAAATATACCAAGCCTCAAAGAAAAAGAAAACGACAACAACAACAACAACAACAACAACAATGTCTCCTGGAGACCGACAGACAGACACATAACCTTTTATGAAGATAGCTCTTACGTCTTTTAAAGACGCCGAACCCTGGACATCATTCACGATCGATCCTGACATTGCAATACTCCATATACATATCAGAATAGGTAGAACATACCATACACGTACGTCCGAAAGCTAACTCTTGGCAGGTTGCACAAGTTTCATAGTGATATCAAATTTACAAGCTGTCCGTATTCGCTTGTTTATCGCTGGTAGGTTTTTGCCGTTTATGCAGCACGATGTCGACATCCTCCTACATACTGCGCCTGGTATCAACAAATGGTCACCCATTTGGTACTTACTAAGTTTAAAGTTGCTTAACTTCGATTATCTAAAAAGAAGCGGCGTTTCAACCTGATTATACCCTATATAGACTACCGTATGTCTGTCTATGAAGGCGCAGCTGCAGATTTGTGGTTTCGCGCGTCCTATTTTTTTTTTTTTTTTGTTTTTGTTTTTGTTTTAGTCGAGTGCTAACCGGAAGTAAATATGTTTCCGGTTTGATAACGGACGCGTATTGTTTTTTGACCTTGCGCTGGTGTGGCAAACAATGAGATTGTGGGGAAAATCCCAACTTACTAGGATGGCGCGTGTGTGTGTGTGCTCTGTAGGGTTCGGTCGCTTGACAATAAAAAAAAAAGAATAGGAAAGAAATGGCAGCTCGCAGTTGCTTTTATACCAAATGATCACAATCTCTGTGCAAATAAGACCATACTAGATGCATAAAAGCATCCGTGGACAGAACAGGAGGTTGAGTTGGAGTAAGGTGTGTTACGGAGGTGGACAAGACTGTTGAAGGTGATTAGAAAAACCGTGGGCGGGAGAGATAAAAAAAATGTTTCGTTTCGTTTCGTTTCATTTGGTTATTTTATACAGGGTGGTCAAAAAGTCAGGTAACATTTTAAAGAAAAACGATATTAGCGGGAGAGATAAAAAATGTTTCGTTTCGTTTCGTTTCATTTGGTTATTTTATAGAAGATGTTATCGTTTTTGTTCCCTGCCCTGCAGAACATGAATGAGTTTTGCAATGGGAGAGGGAAAAGTGCTACAGTATTAATGTTTGGTACATTTTAAGTTAGGAAACCAGCCAGGAAGTGGGGGGCGGAGAATAGAAAGAGAAAGGCGAAATGGGAAGAAGGAAAAAGGGAGAAAAGGTTGGTTTTTGTTTTTGGTTTTGCAGAAGTTTTGCAAAAGGAAGTAGAAAAACAAAAAGCATCAATGTTAGATGCATTTCGTCTCAGGAAGCCGATATCTTCAGACAACCTGATCTGCTAGCACCAGAAAATTTATTGAAATTGACTTTCAAACTGGGGAGATGTTTAATAGTAGTAGTAGTAGTAGTAGTAGTAGTAGTAGTAGTAGTAGTAGTTGTTGTTGTTCATCACCGTTCCCTACCTCCAACGCCAAACACGGTAACACCCACGTCAGTTGCCACCGCATTATATTTATTACTCTTTTTCGCCACAAACAAAACATGATTGGCACTTGGAACGTATGGGGCAACTATTTGGGATTTTATCTAACAGAAGACTGTGGGGAGTTGAGCAGATAGACGTCTGTTTACATAACATTTACACTTCAACAAGTTAGTGCAGTCAGGGCAAGAGGGAACGCGGGCGAATTGCCAAGTCTAGGTGTCCAATTAAAGAAACTATTAGAGCAGAAGGTTTTCTGGCATCTAGGGACCTCAACAGTGACGGGAAATGAGATGGGAAGACTAAGGAGGAGGAGGAGGAGGAGGAGGATGAGGAAGGGTGTGTATACTCTCCTACCCCGAGGAAGAAAATACAGAAATTAATTTATGGTGTACCTACTTGTTACTGAACGAAGATGTCATATTCCAAAAATTACGTAAATCGATCAAATATTTTTTAACTAAGAAAATCGACTAGACTGCATTAAACATAAGGCTGATTTTTTTTTTACCTCGACACTTCGATTTGAATTTTCTCCCTCTTATTAATTTCATCGGATTTCATCATAGCTGATGAAAACATTACGACTCGCTTAGTCGTAAAATTTGATTTTCTTGAATAAAAATACTCCTTGATCGAATTATGTGATTTTTGGAATACGAGATCGTCGTTCTGTAACGAATACATCATACCAATCTTTTCTTTTTTTTTTTGGGGGGGGGGGGTTAGGTATTTTCTTTACTTTTAATTGCCGCCATGAGTGCCAATCTGAATAAGCCTTTCTTTGTATAAGCTCTGTGATTTTTAAGCCTTTAAACAGGTGCTTATTCGAATTGGCACTTCTGGCAGCAATTAAACAAAATACAGAAAACTGTTTGATGCACGTACTTCAGAACGAAGATGTTATTTTCAAAAAAAAAAACACGTAAATCGATCAAGTACCTTTTTTTTTTAACTAAGACAATCAAAATTTACGATTTTTAGCGATTTTACTACCAAAATGTATTGAATATAAGGCTTATTTTTTACCTCGACACTTCGATTGTAGTTGTTTCCCCCTTATTTATTTCATCGGATTTCATCATGTCCAAGGAAAACACTACGACTCGCTTAGTCGTAAAATTTGATTTTCTATTTTGCCAGTATCATTGTAGGATTTAACAACCCTGGCTACAACATTCTTGGAACGTTTCACTTTCTCTGAAATCTTTCTAATTTTGTTTTATTTTACTTCAGTCAAAGTTCTCAGAAATCAAGGGACCCCCGTACCTGGGGCTAACACTTGAAGTCTATATGAGATACATAGATATTCGAATGTTCCATTAAAGTTCTTTATCCCTCAAGCACAGAGTTAGTAAAGAAATTGAGAACATAATTTTCCTCTCCCCAATTAACCATTTTTATATGTTGTAGTATATCTTTTATTTTGGTCTCATGGTCTTACTGGATTCCAGGACCAGAATTTATCTAGTCTGGTGGAGTATCCAGCTTTGTGCTATTACTTGAAGTAACATCACTTGGAGAAGGTGCACCATTCCACATAAATGCTAATGTGAGTTAGCCATAGTGAGGAGATCTTATTTGGGCAGCGAATACTTTGTGATTTGGAATATTTGGTCGGGGGTTACTTCTAGGGAAAAAGTATCCTCATGTCAGGTTGTTCTGACAAACCCCTGTACAGAGAGACCTTAGACAATTGAGGACAGTGTAATGGTGTGCTTTCCCTTGTGTAACTTCACAATAGCTTGTCTCACAGATTAATCAAGTTTTTGGTGTTTCGCCATGGTTCCGGCTGATGCAACGTTTACAAATGACTAAGTAAGACATTCTTTAGAGGAAATATAAAAATTTGAATATAGCATACTGTTCACATTGTTTTTCTTAATTTTGTCCCTTACTTTTGGACGTTCCTATTTTGAAAATAAATAAATAATTGTTATAATTCTTTTTCTATCCTTTGCAAATGATTCAAATTTTAGTATGTTATTATGGATGATAACGACTACCAGTTGTCAAAATTTCAGCTTTTCACGGTTGTTATCTCTAACAAATATTAAGTTTTAATTTTTTGTCTCTTAGTTTTGGACGCTACTATATATATATATATATATATATATATATATATATATATATATATATATATATATATATATATATGGGAAGTGGTAAACCAACTACAATTAACGTATTAAGCGATGCTCTTTGTATAAACAAATGGAGCTTAGGCGTGTGGACAATGTTTGATTATTGTTAATTCGCATGCCCGTCATAGCAGCAGTCGAATAGCGTAATGGTTAAAAGCACTGACTGTCGTCTAGGCGGTCGTCTCAAACCTGTATTGAGGTAGTTGCTTGTCTAGCCGCTCCGATTGTGCAGCTTTGCATCTACTTAAATATACAAATATACAAATATCAAACAAGTGAGTTAATGGAATATGCGATGAACGTTAATTAGATCAAAGAGAGGCGGGGTCCATCTTGCTTGCAGCCATTCGACTCGTTGTGTTGTCACCAAAAGACGAGCTTCGCATCCTAATGCCCGAAGCCATTCTGTCTATATATGTTAATGGGACGCGTCACGTATGTATTGCATGCGGGTACCAACATTAAATGTGAGCTGATGACATAATAATTTGACCCATATAATGCTGTGACTATATACTTATATATAAAAGGCACTTTGCGTGTGTGTGTGTGTGTGTGTGTGTGTGTGTGTGTGTGTGTGTGTGTGAGAGTTAGAGAGAGAGAGAGAGAGAGAGAGAGAGAGAGAGGAGAGAGAGAGAGAGCTCCCTATGTACTCCGAAACGATTGGGCCGATTTTTTATTAAATTTCACGCAATTGCACTTCATGTAACTGGGAGTGTTCTCAGAAAGGTTTAGTATTAGAATGCCTCAGATCAGTATCGAAAATCGATAATCAAAAAAAATCTGATTAAAGAAGGAACAGTCCGATTTTTAAAAAGTTAACAACCTTATACAAACTAACATCACACAAATTTATTAAAGGAAGTTTTATCACCGCACAAGCAAAAGGAATTTCTGTGTAAAATGTGCTGTAGATTAAGTCACTGCGAGGAGGTATGTGAGGTTTTTTTTTTTCGATGCACCCGATGGGTCACCGGTTAGAGCAGGCATTAAATAGATTTAATTGAAAAATGGTCGATTTCACCGATTTTATGACAATAAATTATGTAAAGTGTAAAATATTCATTGATCTTAATTCAGTCCCGGGCAACATAGGATATCTCTGCTAATATATATATATATATATATATATATATATATATATATATATATATATATATATGTGTGTGTGTGTGTGTGTGTGTGTGTGTGTGTGTGTGTGTGTGTGTTGGAGACAAGACGGTCTGCCGTGTGTTAGACGATCCCGTCCCCATGTATATAATGGTGGAATGGATGTATTTAATGGTAGAGGAATTGAAAAGACAAAAGGTCGCATAATGAAGACGAAAATACACCGTCAAATATCAACGAAACAAATGCAATTTATTTGCATAAATATACAGGAAAGAGTGATAGAAATGATAGGAAGAATAAGAGTTCATTGAGAGATGAGTAACGTTACTTGCGGTTGACTGGCTAGTCAGGACGCGGTGATGGCTCATGGCTCCACCGGAGCGGTGTTTGTCACATGTTGACTGTTTGAGCGTTCAGCAGAAAAGAGGGTGAAATATGAGAAACAGGAAGTGACGTAGGTAGGTCGCTCTTCTGAGTTAAAGGGCGACAATCGAGTTAGGCTGAGAGTGTTCAACTCCCACATATATATATATATATATATATATATATATATATATATATATATATATATATATATATATTGAGTCGCCCACTTAAAAGTAGATCCGATTCTCTCATTTTTCTCTTAACGACCAACTGACACCACAAGACAAAATGCAATTCTTTTTCCAACAAGATGGCGCTACATGCCACACATCTCACAGATCACCGACACGAGTTCTTGACATGTTTACGGAAGCGAGAAAAATAAGCAAATGGTTATGGCCACCACGTTCCTCATCATGTGATTTTTATCTTTGGTGGACTTTAAAACAAAAAAGTTTATGCAAATAATCCTCACAATCTAGACCAACTAAAGGAGAACATTGCCAACGCTATCAGGAGAATCGCCAGAGAAGATCTACAGGCAGTATTTGCAAACGTTGTTAAACGTGTCCAGAAATGCATAGATGTCAACGGGGCATTTCCAGTATCTTTTATAATATTACATGTAATTTAAACAATAAAAGAATGCCCCTCATCTCTACTACATTTTCTAGCTACTTCTAAGTGGGCCACCTTGTATATAGCCAGTTGTGTAAAAATTCGATGAACGTTAATTTTTAACAACAGCTCATATAAAACTATACAATAGGAGTTGAATGATTATTTTCATTTAGTTGAACTTGAAGACACCCATATTTTAGTCAGGTTCTTATTGAGCCGGCCCCTAAATAATTAAATTCTACCTAATCCCCACCATTAACAATTACTACACTGTAGTCTCAGTAAACATCGTAACAGGCTGCTTCAAATAAGGTGGGCTCTCTCTACCGTGCTAGAAAACTACTTACGCCCGAAAGAATCCTGTACCTCTATAAGGCCACCATTCGCCCATGTATGGAGTATTGTTGTCACATTTGTGCTGGTGCATCTGCTCCTGGACAGGGTTCAAAAGAGAGTCGCCAACCTGAAAGGTCCTGAACTGTAATCTAAGCTTCAGCCTCTGTCCCACCGACGAAATGTTGCATCCCTCTGCCTCTTCTACAAGTACTTTAATGGTGAATGCTCTGACGAACTGCAAGCACTTGTACACCCTCGACGTGACTACCCCAACATGTCAGTACAATTGCGGGAGCAGGAACCCGTAAGGGAATTCCAAAATCAAGCGATTCTGGGGAAGAAACTACTGGAGCAGAAGGTTCTCTTACATCTAGGGATCTGTACTGTGAAGGGGTGGGATTTAGCTGCTTGTCGGGTTTGTCGAGGGTGTTCACATCGAGGGAGTACAAGTGGTTGCAGTTCGTTGGAACATTGTCTGTTAAAGTACTTGTAGAACAGGCAGAGGGATGCTACAGAAAAGAATGTTACCGGGCAACGCCAGCTAGGCACATTAATTATTTCTGTGTTTTGTCGTGTTTGCAACTTATTTAAATTGATAACAATGAATAAAGGAGTGTAATTTTTAGGTACGTGCAAAATGAATGCCGAGGCTCAAAATGTATAAACATTTTGATCCCTCCCCTTACTTAAAAATTCACCAAAAATCAGGTTGGTTTGTTTGTTTGTTGGTTGGTTGGTTGGTTGGTTGGTTGGTTGGTTGGTTGGTTGTTTTTGATTTACGGCATATCAACCTTTTCAGGTTATTTAATGCCGAATTCAAAGATTTTGAAGAAAAATATTTTAATAGAATATATTTGTTGTTTTCAAGTCGGTTTCTATTTAACCCATAGTTGGGACCCTAACAGGTACTACCACTCCGGGTCAGAGTGACCTGGGAGCAATGGCAATTAAAGGGCGGCTCCACACTCCCCAAAGCCCACAAACTGGACCTCACCACTGGATATAGTTTAAGGTCATATCCAGGACCCAAATTAACAGGAAATTAACCAATTTTAATGAAATTCTCAGTAGTTATCAAATAATGACTACTGAATATAATAAACTAATTATTTTTACTTAAATCTTTGTGGAAATGTCTTATTTTGTTTAAACAAAAAAAGGATTACTCAAGTTATAGATTTCAGTAATACAAAAAAAATTAATGAATTTATTTTTGTTTTGTTTTTATGAAAATAAAGTATCGTAAATTTTAACAATTAAAATTAATTAATTTTTTCAGGAACATTACGAAAAAAGCCCCTAAAGTCCGTATTAATGAATTTGATATATCTCGAAGAAAAATGAATTTCTCGAACTACCGATATAATCATTGAATTAAGCATTATTTATTTGATATTTTCACACAAAAAAAAGTATAATTGCAAAAAATATTTCTACTTTTTTCTTTTTTTGAATTACAGGTTTCGCATAATTTTTATGTGTACGATTCTAATATTTTCTGAATGAATGTGAAACTTTCGACGTAACAAAATTTTTATATAATCTTGAAAAATAAAACTTTTCTTTTTAATTTAAAAGCAGGAACATAGAAAAGTAATTAAATTAAATAAATGGTAAAAATTAGACAAACGTTCACGATAGGAATGTACGGATGCACATCTGGGAGAAAAAAGAAAACCAGCACCCCCTACCCCCCTTTACCCATCTTACATCATTTTCAGACAGCTTTTCTTTTGACTGTTTGAGATTTTGGGCTTCCGTATAATTCATGTGGCGAGGACTTCGTTTTATTATATATTATATATTATATATTATATATAGTTTTATTATATATTATATATTATATATTATATATAGTTTTATTATATATTATATATTATATATTATATATAGTTTTATTATATATTATATATTATATTATTGCTTCTGGGAGCTAATTAAGCTATTTTTTGTACAAACAAGGTGTTTTTTTTTTATTTAATTCGGTATCTTAGGACTTTACTTTTTTCTTTTTTTCTTTTTAAATGGTGAATTTTTAAATAAAGGAGGGCTCAAAATGTTTATACATTTTGAGCCTCGGCATTCATTTTGCACGTACCTACAAATTACACTCCTTTATTCATTGTTATCAATTTAAATAAGTTGCAAACACGACAAAACACAGAAATAATTAATGTGCCTAGCCGGCGTTGCCCGGTAACATTCTTTTCTGTAGCATCCCTCTGCCTGTTCTACAAGTACTTTAACAGACAATGTTCCAACGAACTGCAAACACTTGTACTCCCTCGATGTGAACACCCTCGACAAACCCGACAAGCAGCTAAATCCCACCCCTTCACAGTACAGATCCCTAGATGTAAGAGAACCTTCTGCTCCAGTAGTTTCTTCCCCAGAATCGCTAGATTTTGGAATTCCCTTACGGTTTCCTGCTCCCCCAACTGTACTGACATGTTGGGGTAGTCACGTCGAGGGGGTACAAGTGCTTGCAGTTCGTCAGAGCATTCACCATTAAAGTACTTGTAGAAGAGGCAGAGGGATGCAACATTTCGTCGGTCGGACAGAGGCTGAAGCTTAGATTACAGTTCAGGACCTTTCAGGTTGGCGACTCTCTTTTGAACCCTGTCCAGGAGCAGATGCACCAGCACAAATGTGACAACAATACTCCATACATGGGCGAATGGTGGCCTTATAGAGGTACAGGATTCTTTCGGGCGTAAGTAGTTTTCTAGCACGGTAGAGAGAGCCCACCTTATTTGAAGCAGCCTGTTACGATGTTTACTGAGACTACAGTGTAGTAATTGTTAATGGTGGGGATTAGGTAGAATTTAATTATTTAGGGGCCGGCTCAATAAGAACCTGACTAAAATATGGGTGTCTTCAAGTTCAACTAAATTAAAAATAATCATTCAAATCCTATTGTATAGTTTTATATGAGCTGTTGTTAAAAATTAACGTTCATCGAATTTTTACACAACTGGCTATATACAAGGTGGCCCACTTAGAAGTAGCCAGAAAATGTAGTAGAGATGAGGGGCATTCTTTTATTGTTTAAATTACATGTAATATTATAAAAGATACTGGAAATGCCCCCGTTGACATCTATGCATTTCTGGGAACGTTTAACAACGTTTGCAGATACTGCCTGTAGATCTTCTCTGGCGATTCTCCTGATAGCGTTGGCAATGTTCTCCTTTAGTTGGTCTAAATTGTGAGGATTATTTTTTTTTATGTTTCTTAGGACTTTACTTTTTTCTTTTTTCTTAAAAGAGACACAGAAAACTAATGTTTATCTTTCAAAGGTTTTTTTTTTACGATGAAATTATTTAACTTCAAAATTTAGTTGAATAAACTCGCCGTAAAAACATTTTTCGGGTTTGTATTACTGTACACATAGATTCGAAAAAGTTGTCAAAAAACAAATATAGAACAAATAAATGTTATCAAAGGCAAGATAAGTTACTTTTCTACCTAACTGGATATATTTTTTGTGTTTTTATTCAGTGTAACATGTTTATTCAGCTCGAAAAACATGCAGTGTTTACCGATGTATTGGAAAATTCAAAATGGAGGCCGACTCTCTCCCGGAGAGGGTAAGTTTGGGAAAAGGTGTTATAAATAATAAACTAGACAAAATACTATTAAAAAACAACCGAATATATGTCAACTTATGTAACGGTAACATATATTGAGCGAATTTCTAACAGTATTTTGTCTAGTTTATTATTTATAAATACCTTTTCCCAAACGTACTCTCTCCGAGAGACAGTCGGCCTCCATTTTGAATTTTCCAATACATCGGTAAACACTGCATGTTTTTCGAGCCGAATAAACATGTTACATTAAATAAAAACACAAAAAATATATCCAGTTAGGTAGAAAAGTAACTTATCTTGCCTTTGATAACATTTATTTATTATATATTTGTTTTTTGACAACTTTTTCGAATCTATGTGTACAGTAATACAAACCCCATTTTTCATAACTTTTTTCACGTATATTTGTTTTTTATCTTTTGGAAATTAAGTTTAGTCTTTAATCTTTCAAATACAATCATAAAGTGGTCGGAAACCTACAAAAAAAATATGATAAATCGGCTTTCAAAACTATGCCCCCCCCCCATATTTATTCCACCGTTTCTGCAATTTTGAACGAACGGTGAGATCGTTCGAACTGTTGCATAAACAAGTCTAAAAATAGCCGATGTCCGACCGATCGGTCCGTTGCTGGCCGCATCTTCTTAAAGCCTCGACCTTCTACTGTGCCAGAACGTTGCCATGGTGACAAGCTTTTCTGTCCTTTATTCTTTTCTCTTTCTCATTATTTATTTATTTATTTATTTTGCGATATAATAGCGTCGCTCGCAATGCATTGTGGGATCAATGGCTGTACCTAATAGCAGATGTTGATAAAATACGAATATATATATATTAACGTCAGTTTTAAAACGATATTTTTTTAAATATGAAATTCTGAGTCTTAAACGCTCGTCTAGCGTTTCTTCTATGTTCGTTCATTTTGCATTAGTTTCAGATTTTTCTTTGTCGCCGAAAGAGATTATACCGATTTTCCACAGTATATTATTACTGTTTTCGGTGTATCGAAACCAATGGTACGACCTTGAAATATGTATATATAGTGTAATAATAAATATTGTATCTTCAGCTCTCACATCTACGATCGAGCACTTTACTGGATTTTTTTCATCACCCCTAGACACGCTATATATATATATATATATATATATATATATATATATATATATATATATATATATATATATATATATAAGGCCCCTATTTGGGTAGAGCACTGTCGTAAATAATTCTCACTTGCTACTTAATTGGCTGAAAAATGCGAAGGTCACGGTTTGTTTACAAACAGGCGGTTTGAACACTGTACAAGTAGCGGACGGATGTTTGTTTAAATAGACATTCGGACGAGTTATTGGCGGGCGTCGCTTCCGTGGTCGAGATTAGAGTTGCCGGCTGTCAACACGACAGTTCTAGGTTCGATCCTTGGCTTGGGAGAGATGCTAATCTAGCGGCACTAGTTGAGGTACAAAAAAACAGGACTATATGTCGATGACTACAAATATAGTATATATATATATATATATATATATATATATATATATATATATATATATATACTATATTAAACCAAACTAAATGTATTCGGGAGGGAAACCTCGTGAATTAAAACGAAGTTATTAAGAGTGCTCAATAAAAAAGATCAAAATATAATATTATTAATCATATAGACAAATATTACATAGTCGCTACACTGAACATGCTAATGTTTCGGACAATTGGTTGGCAAGAAACCAAAAGTCCTCGTCGACGTAATAGAGCTTATGTGCCACTGTAGGCGTCGGGTTCTCAAATAGAAGAAATAAAATATATATTATTTTATAAAAAATAAAAATTTAAATTTCAAAGGGAGAGGGTAGTAGGTTAAGTGACATTTTGGACTCCGAACATAGAAAGCGATAGGAAGGAAGGGAACGCCAAGACTTAATAGAGTAAAAAGGAGGAATAAAAAAAGGAAAAGAAAAGGAAAAAGAAACAAGAGAACAGAGAAATGGGAGGAGGAAAAAAAGGGTTAGCGTGATTATATTAATATAAGAAATGGGAATAGGCTGAACAAATTTGAAATCAACTATGAATAAGGTGTTGGGAAAGTAAGTCTAAAAAAATAGAAGTTTTGTCTACCGTAGAGAAAATATTAAGAGTGAAAGGGGTCGGCTCAAAAGGATAGTGGATAAAAATACATTAGCATATAGGTTTTCCAGTCTTGCACGCATATACACACAATGTTACATGCAAACATGTACGTATATATATATATGAATATATAAATTATATATATTGCGATTTTTTCCAAGGAACTCTGCCTTTTGGATGATTTTGGACCATTTGGAATTTACCCATTGGATTGGAAATTTTAAATTCGACCGTGTTTGGATTTTACCATTCTCGGATTTTTTACCCTTCACCGGACTATCCATTCATGTGAAATCTTTTTATCATTTTTCTTTTACCTCCTATTCCCCTTACCTCACCCTTTTTTTAACCAAGTAAGATCTGTGACTTACTTGTAGTTTCATTAAATACTTTTATATGCAAAATCCGATCCTGCATTTTTTCCTGCCCTCTGATGAGAAGGAGAGTATTTCTTCGAAACTCCGCGGATTAAGGACTATCCACTTATCTTGTGCTTCCTTTTTAAAATTAAATATGTTTTTAACTCTTTTTCAAGATGTCTTTTAACATGTTTTATTAATCATTTGTTTATATATGAATATATATATATATATATAATTATTTTTTTACTATAATAATTAAATACCTACAGACACTAGTGTTTCATCCTTTCGGGATTCTTCAGTGCAGGGTGTCACAATTACTACCAGTCGAACGATTCGAACCCCGCGACACGAGACATCTCTGGCTCGATTAGCGGAGGCCGTATCCATTCGGCTACCATTAATCGTGTGAAATAGCGTTGAATTTTAAACATTTTAATTTAAATGTTCATTACGTCAGACAGACAGTGATCAAATCGTTATACGACGATCTACGCATAAGAGCTAAATTGACCGACTTTTATTCAACAGAAAGTGCTCAACGATAAGAAACGTATTTCTTAAAGGGGCTGTCATAATTATTTTTTTACTATAATAATTAAATACCTACAGACACTAGTGTTTCATCCTTTCGGGATTCTTCAGTGCAGGGTGTCACAATTACTACCAGTCGAACGATTACTATAATAATTATTAAATACCTACAGACACTAGTGTGTCATCCTTTCGGGAATCTTCAGTGCAGGGTGTCACGATTAATACCAGTCGAACGATTCGAACCCCGCATCACGAGATGTCTCTGGCTCGACTAGCGAAGACCTAATCCATTCGGCTACCATTAACCACGTGAAATAACGTCGAATTTAAACATTTTTAATTTTTAAATGTTCATTTACGTCAGTCAGAAAGTGATCTAATCGTTATACGATGATCTATGCATAAGAGCTAAGTTGACCGACTTTCATTGAACTGAAAGTGCTCAACGATAAGAAACGAATTTATATATATATATATATATATATATATATATATATATATATATATATATATATATATATAAGGATAGTGGATAAAAATACATTAGCATATAGGTTTTCCAGTCTTGCACGCATATACACACAATGTTACACGCAAACATGAACGTATATATATATATATATGAATATATAAATTATATATATTGCGATTTTTTCCAAGGAACTCTGCCTTTTGGAGATGAGAGTCGGCTGAAGAGAGCCTGAGGCGGACATTAAGAGCAGTCCTCAACTACCGGGCTTGAAACCGTCGGTACCGACTACCGATGTAAATTCCTGTATATATTATACAAAAAAATATATTGCTCTTATTTCGAGAAAGGTTTTTCCCTAATAATAGAGCACTGTATTGGATTTCTTTTACTACAAAAAGTACAAGTATATATATATATATATATATATATATATATATATATATATATATATATATATATATATACTGCGTGTCAAATTATTAACGAGATAATAATTTTTTTACCAGTTTCAGAAACTTACCGGTAGTTTCGTATCAAAAGCTTCTGAAACGTTGGCGAGGCTGAGCTCTGCGCGTACTGTGAAATTTTCAATAAACAAGTTATGGGTATATTGTGTTTTTTTCTCAACCTCGTTAATAACTTGACACACTGAAAGCAACAGATATTCCTATCTTTTGCCATAGTTTCACTAATATTACTTTAAATGCTTTTATTTTCTTACTGGAGTAGTTGAATAGTATCGTAAGCACTTTCTCAAAATTTCATGGATTTTTATTAACTCGTTCCTTAAATATTTAAAAAAAATATAAACTCGTAAATAATTTGACACGCAGTATGTGTGTATGCGCGTGTGTGTGTGTGTGTGTGTGTGTGTGTGTGTGTGTAAAAACGAGAATTTATTTGTTTTTACATAAGCGGTAATATGTTGCTACACAGTCATGAGCATGTTTCGATCAGCTCGTTACCAATAACTACAAACCTCTTCGAGCGATACAGCTTATACATAAGCAAAGTTTGCAATCTTTGCTTTCGTATAAAAATCATGTGAAGTTAGTCTAGTGGTTATCGTATTTGACTAACAGTCTTGAGGTTTTGGTTTCGATCTCAGCTGGAGTCTTTTTTTTTTTTTTTTACTTACAATAAGTGAACTCTTAAGAATCCTTGCATGAACATGTCTTAGTTTCTTTCCGGTATTTCATGTTTTCGTTTTTTTTTTTAATTTAAAATTACGTTTACTACCTATGGCATTTTGTGGATAATAAATAAGAATTCTGCATCTATATATAACATTTATATGCGCATTTCACGACCAGGCAACGCCGGGCGGCCTGCTAATATATATATATATATATATATATATATATATATATATATATATATATATAGAGAGAGAGAGAGAGAGAGAGAGAGAGAGAGACAGACAGACAGACAGACAGACAGACAGATTGAAAGAAAGAAGAGAACGAGAGAAACTTACATAATATGAGAAAAAGAGAATTCAACGTAAACAGAATATCAGAAAGGTGCATTTCGTATTTGAAAACGAATTTATGCTTGAAAATAGATTTAACCTTCTATCCCGAATAAAAGCCACTGGAACCTTCGATCCAGAATCAATGTCACTATAGCCTTCGATCTGGGATCAAAGTCATTTAAGACATTGATCCAGGATCAAAGTCACTTGAGCATTCAATCTAGGATCAAAGTCACGTAAATCTTCGATCCGTAACTTGAGTTTTTGATCTGGAATCCAAATCATTTAAGATTCGATCTGGGATCAAAGTCACTTGAGTCTTCACTCTAGGATCAAAGTCACTTGAACCTACAATCCGGGATCAAAGTCTCTTGAGCCTTCAATCTGGGATCAAAATCTAGTTAGTATCTATACAATCCAGGATGAGATATTTTTCTTGATTGGGACAAAGTTTTACATTATTTTCCATCTAGAGTGCCTCTTTTCTGGGAGCGGGATATCTCTGTATGAAAATCCAGCTTGCATTTCAGTTTGCCCTCCTAAAGAATCAGGTGTCTTCTTAAGATCCCTTAAGCTTAAGCCTCACATTAATAAAATTACTTTAATAGTAAGCCCCTATATACATTGTCTTTTTTAAGTTGAATTGGCAGTAAAAACTGTATTTTGCTTGAAGTATTGCCAGTAAACCAATATGAGGGTATTTATGAAGGCTGATAGCAATGCAGAAAAACCGAAGTTGTTAAAGAGATTATGAACAAAACATACAATCGAAGACTGTGTTTCGGTTATTGTTGTGGACCGGAAGAGTCCGGAAGAAAGATGTATAGTGTGCCTTCAATAAGTTTCCAGACTTTTTTTCGAATAAGCACTTTTATTGATAGTACACACTTGAAACTCTAGCTCCCTTCGAAGTAATCTCCTCCAGCTGTAATGCACTTGTTGTTCCAACAACTTTTGGAAAGCCTCATGGAAATCATCTGGTGTTCCTAGCGTCTTTCATCTCCTGAATTGTCTTATAACAACAGCCTCTAAGGTTTTCCTTGAGCTTAGGGAAAAAGCAATAGTCACAAGGAGCAACGTTTGAAGAATAGGGAGGGTGAGAAACTGTCTTGATGCACATTTTGGTCAAATAGTCTGCGCCTTTTTTTTTTTTTTTACACAGTGATCACCAATTATCAAGGCCCGGAAGCCACTCAGGGATAAGGGTTATTGCAAGTACATTAAGTTAGTGAGGAGATTTGCTGAAGTGTTTACTTAAGGGGGCGGTTCATTAGGAATTTGTTAACATTGGACTTGAAGACATCCAAGTTGTAGTCCGGAGGGAAGCAGGCAGACGGAACAGAGTTCCACAGGCGTGCAGTTCTAAGAAAGAAGCTTTGTTCATGTAATCCGCGTTTTGATTTAAGCACAGATATAGAGTGGGGGAAATTTTTCACAGTGGATTCAGCTAGACGGGTGTTTTTCGTGAAAGATTGGCGAGGGGGGACCAGAGATTGGAGTTCAGACGAGCATCTGCCATGGAAATAACGATAAAACAAGGATAGGCTCGCAACGTCTCTTCTGTGGGAGAGAGGTTACAGGGTAGAGAAAAAGGTATCCCCCACTAAGCCACGAACTCTATTTTGTACTCTGTCAAGGCAGGATAGGCTGTTTTTAGCAGCTCCTGCTCAGATATGGCAACAGTATTCCATCCTTGGACGTACTTGGCTTTTATATAGATAGAGAATTGCATCAGTAGTGCCTGGGATAAAGCATCCTGCAAATCTTCCACATCTTCAGTTCCTCACAAATAATTGATTGTACAGTTCCCACACTGACATCAAACTGCAATTATTGTCTCTATATGTACACGAACGGTCCTATCCATGAAATTCTTTATTTGGCCAATCAACGCTGGTAATTTCCTTACTCGTTCCACAGCTTTCATCATCCCTTCTCCCAGCCTTCCTTGAATCTTTTATGCCATTCAAAAACTGATGCCCGATTCATGCAAGATGGGCCAAAAGCAGTCTGAAGCATTCCATACGTTTCTGTGGCATTTTTTCCGAGTGTAAAACAAAATTTTATTGCATTGTCCTTCTACAATGTCCTCATGTTCAGATTGCATTTATAAAATTCACCAGCTGTGACAATCCGGTTTTATTAGGATGTATTCCAATTCCTGCTATGGCTGTTCATTTGAACGTCAGATCCTAAAAATCGACCTCAGAGAAGCTGGGATTAATGTGGTTAAAAAATATTCATAACTTCCTTAATTTTTTATATTTTTATTTATTTATTTATTTATTTTTTTCAGATCAGGCAGAGAAACTCTTCCAAGGTAATCATGGGCTGTTACACTACCGAGGGGCGGATATTTATCGTAGAGTCGTGTTTTCGGTTGAATGAGTCAATATCAGAAACTCAAAGAGAATTTCGACGAAACTTCAACACAAGAAATTCCCCTACTCCCAATGCAATAAAAGCTATGGTGGCTCGATTCATAAATCTGGTAGACCCCGTACGGCAAGAAGTAATGAGAATCGTCAGAGATTAGCAGAGAGTGTGACCGAGGATCCATCCACATCTGTAAGAAGGAGATCAAGTCAAATTGGGGTCTCTCGATCATCTCGTCACAGAATGCTTCATGAAGAGGGCAAATTTCCATATAAAATTCAATTGGTGCAAGAGCTTCAGACAATGACAATGAAAAATGCCCCGCAGAGAGCACAAGAGTGTGAAAATGAAAATGGAGGACATTTGAGTAACCTCATTTTTCATAACTAAAATTAGATCTTGTGAAAAACATACCCTAGGTTAAATTGTGTAAATAAAATTAGAATAAGAAGATTATGAAATCTTACTATATCTTAAACAATCACGGAGAGACTCATCCACCCATATATGAAAATTGGTAAGCATAACTTAAATATTGAGGAAGTTAATCAAATTTAAAGTCCGTCAGCTTCTTTTGGGACAGCCTCGAGAGCTCTTTCGGCTATCATCTTTTCAGGAGAAAATCGATAGCAAGCGAAATTAAAGAGCACTAAAGGGAAATTCGGATGTGCTAAGAATTAAGAAAAAAATGATTAAAAGAAAGATTTTAATCTATATATATGACGTTTAAAAGCGACTAAAAATTGGCACAACGAGGGGACATATATCAATCAGTGAATCTATTATGCCCTTAACTCATCAGAAGAAAAAGAAATTCAAAATGGCTTAAGGCCATAATAGATTCAGTGATTGATATAATGATTAAGTGATTGATTTTGTCGCTACGAGACAGATATTGTCAAGAATTGTAAATGTAAACTGAATAAAAGAAATAAATTATAAGATGGTCAACATCATGAATTTTGGAATATAGTTTTTTGTTATTTATTTACTACATTGCTCTGTAATTACATTGAGCTTCTTAAATAAGGATTGATATATATTATAAGAAAATAAATTTCTACAGAAATATATATATATACGCACGCACGCACATACACATACACACACATACACACATACGAGGGGCGTGCAATAAGTAATGTCCCTGCCCCACTTCCCATAGCAGTAGAGCAACGAAACTTGGCACAGTTATTAGTCTTTCTCTGCATAGGAACCACCCAGAGTCATGCATTTCTCCCATCGTTTGATGCAGCTCTGGAGACCGTTTTTGTAGAACACTCCATGTTGGTCCTCCAACCACGACGTGACTTCAGAAATCAAGGCTTCATCATCTGAGAAACACTTTCCTTTCAAAAACAACTTCATGGCTGGGAAGAGGCGAAAGTCAGAGGGTGCAAGATCAGGAGAGTAGGGAATATGAGGAAGGATTTCATACCCACATGGTCGTGCTTCTGATCTGGCGACATGCGAGTTGTGGACGAGCGTTGTCCTGCAGGAGGAGGGTACCTTTGCTAATCTTGCCCCGCCTCTTGATTTTGATTTCATTTAAAATGAAGCATAATATGCTCCTGTAATTGTGGTACCCTTTGCCAGAAAATCTGTCATCACTACTCCGTCCTGGTCCCAGAAGACTGTGAGCATGACCTTGCAAGCGGAGGGCTGCACCCTTGCCTTCTTTGGAAGTGGTGAGTCCAAGTGCTTTCACTGCATTGACTGGGCTTTGGTCTCTGGATCATAGTGATGGACCCAGGTTTCATCCTGTGTAATCAATCTTTTGAAAAACTTTGACTCATCTTCTTGGCACATCTCTAAATTCATCGAGCACTCGACGCGTTCTCGCTTCTGGAATGGTGTGAGCAACCTGGGAATCCATCTGGCAGACACCTTATGCATATGCAAATGGTCATGAATGATAGTTTCCACAGACCCTGTACTAATCTTGACATCTTAGGCTATTTGGCGAATAGTAATGCGCCGATCTTCCAAAATGGCAGCCTCAACTTGACGGACAGATGCCTCATCAATGGCAGAAGGGGGGCGACCAGGTCTGGGAGCTGTTTCCACAGACTTCCGGCCATGTTTGAATTCACGATGCCAGCTTTTTACAAGGTCATGTGATGGGGCATTATCACCATAAGTTTCTTTAATTTCATCAAAAGTCTCCTGTGGTGTGTGTCCTTTCAAATACAAAAACCAAATCACTGCTCGACATTCAACAGGCTCCATTCCACACCTGACTCAGTTCAAACACCTGTAAAACAGAAACCACAAAAAGTTCAGAGCTGTAATTTGTCACATAACTCGCAGAGATATAAATCGTTGCACATGCAAAATTTCAGCTAGATCAGACAACTGGAAGTGGGTCAGCGGCATTACTTATTGCACGCCCCTCCTATATATATATATATATATATATATATATATATATATATATATATATACATTGTGTATATTTAGGCAGCATTTTCTCATTTAGACAAATGTTATTGAATAGCACGAAATTATTCTGTTTTACAATTTTCCTTTTTATCTTCTCCAATCTCCGAATAGTCCTGAAAAGGACCAATGTAGTTTACAAATTTAACTGCCCAATAGGAGAGTGTATTTCCAATATTAGTAGCTACGTTGGTTCAACAACTAACACGTCGCGAAGATTGACTCTCCACCTCTCTGACTCTAGCTCCATATCACAACATTTGAAGGGACATGGCTGCCACCATTCGGAATTTCGAAGAATTATGGTAGAAAATACAAGAGTATTGCAGAGTGAGAGAAATGTAAATAGGCTAAGAATACTCGAAGCATTGTACATTAAAACAAAGAAGCCTCAAATAAATAATATTAATTATGAGTGCAGCCGGAACTTTTTGAAATGTTTGGGATAAATGTTTGAAAATATATGTGTTTGTATATATAAATGTGTTTAATATATGTATAAAAAAGAAAAAGTCCGCCCACCTAACTTGTAACAAATTACCACGTGACTAGGAAATATATATATATATATATATATATATATATATATATATATATATATATATATATGTATATATATATAAGTAAATTAAAAAAACAATCTCTACATTTATTTCTACAATATGCCTGAGGATGATAGAAGTACTTCTGTCGAAAGCGCTCGCGATTATGGATCCAACATATACAATTTCGAGAAGAACACAAAAAGGACTATTCGGAGATTGGAGAAGATAAAAAGGAAAATTGTAAAACAGAATAATTCCGTGCTATTCAATAATATTTGGTCTAAATATATATATATATATATATATATATATATATATATATATATATATATATATATGCAAACAGTTAATAAAATATGTTAAAAAACACTTTGAAATGAGTTAAAAACATATTTAATCCGAAAAGGAAACACTAGATAAGTGGATAGTCCTTAATCCGCGGAGTTTCGAAGAAATACTTTCCTTCTCATCAGAAGGTAGGAATTAGCAAAATGCGGGATCGGATTTTGCATGCAGAAGTATTTGATGAAACAACAAGTAAGTCAAAGATCTTACTTGAAAAAAAAAAAGTGAAGCAGAGGGAATATGGTGAAGAAAAAGGTGATTACACATGAATTGATAGTCTGGTGGAAGATAAAAAAAAATCCAGTGACGGTAAAATCTAAATGTATAACTTCAAGAAAGTTAAAAGAATTTCCATTTGTACAAGTGTATATATATATATATATATATATATATATATATATATATATATACAAGTAGACAACACATCAATATATATATATATATATATATATATATATATATATATATATATATATATATATATATATATATATTGATGTGTTGTCTACTTGTAAGGCTCTGATCTTGCGAGCTCCTGGCAACTAATGGGTGTCGTTTATTGCTATTATTAGTCGATTTTCACACGTCAAATCACTGATTCTCAGCTGACAACTTGTCAATCGTTTGTTGTTGTTGATAACAAAACGCGACGATTCCCAGTTGGTCCAAAATGGCTCATCTACTTCGGTTGTTTTCATTAGTGTCAAAAGGACAAAAGCGTCACTATGTCAATATTTGTCATCACCTGCGAACATTTGGCGCCGGGAAGTTGATTTGGCGGGAAAATATTTTTAAAATAAACACCTTCTTCAAGAATGGGAAGATCAACTTATATTTGAATTGTAACCGGAAATGTTAGTCGGAAATGACTTATGTTTATATGTTTGTCCGTCGTGACGCCTGTCTGTTCACTGGAACTAATAGTTCAAAATCTTGCTCCGGTCAACGAATAGTTAATAAATGTTTTACGGTTGGTTTGTAATAAAAATCTTCGGGTTTGTATTACTGTACACATAGATTCGAAAAAGTTGTCAAAAAACAAATATAGAACAAATAAATGTTATCAAAGGCAAGATAAGTTACTTTTCTACCTAACTGGATATATTTTTTGTGTTTTTATTCAGTGTAACATGTTTATTCAGCTCGAAAAACATGCAATGTTTACCGATGTATTGGAAAATTCAAAATGGCAGCCGACTGTCTCTCGGAGAGGGTACGTTTGGGAAAAGGTATTATAAATAATAAACTAGACAAAATACTGTTAGAAATTCGCTCAATATATGTTACCGTGACATAAGTTGACATGTATTCGGTTGTTTTCTAACAGTATTTTGTCTAGTTTATTATTTATAATACCTTTTCCCAAACGTACCCTCTCCGAGAGACAGTCGGCTGCCATTTTGAATTTTCCAATACATCGGTAAACATTGCATGTTTTTCGAGCTGAATAAACATGTTACACTGAATAAAAACACAAAAAATATATCCAGTTAGGTAGAAAAGTAACTTATCTTGCCTTTGATAACATTTATTTGTTCTATATTTGTTTTTTGACAACTTTTTCGAATCTATGTGTACAGTAATACAAACCCAAATCTTCAATTCACAAAACAGTGAAATTTTGTTACCGAAAAACTTCTGTTTTTATTTGACAATAGCTTTTGTTTGTTTTTTGTCTGTTTGCTTTTTGCCGTTTTTTGTTGTTGTTTTTTTCTCTCTCTTTTTTTTTGCTGGTAAAAATGTACGAGATGCATGCGTTATCGGTATCCGATAATCGTTGTCCATTCTATGTAAAATAAAAGCTTCCGTGCCGTATGAACTCGCACCAAATACAGAGATGGATCTGTTGGTGGTGGTTTAATTTCCCTAACTATCTTTCTCTGTAAGGGCAAAACTGTGTATGCCACTCGGCGTCAGGAGGACGCGAACTAAAATAAAAAATATACCCATGTACATAAATACACATGTTTATTTTCGACAAACGTAAATGAAGAAAGTAACATTATATGACAGAACAAATACACGATGATACCGATGTTTGTAAACTCATCCACTGGATGTTATCTCTGTCATTGAAAAGACAAATATATTCAGCCAAAACCGGGTTTGTCCTCAGCATGGGGAATAAATGTTCGTAGCATGCACTATGTCTGGCCCTTGTCAAAGTCCACACTAACTAACTTAATCTCTATTGACAAATTTCCATTACTAACAATTACTACGTCATTGTCCCATTGACCACTGTACACTTAGTCACCCTTATCCTTGAGTGGCCTCTGGGCCTTGATAAGTGGTGACGCCTTTGTAAAAAAAAAAGTCGACGATACAACAATGTGTACTTCTTTATTTAATTATTCTTTTAATCGGGCTTTGATTTCAGTGATTGTTTTCATATTTGACTCGTTAGTCTTCATTGAAATTACAGTTCTCTCACTGGTTTCAATTTCATTCATTTCTTAATTTCTGTAATTTGATTGACCCCCACCCTTTCCTCTTTTCTGCAACCTCTCTCTCGGACGTGATGTTGCTAGTCTCATTCTTTTCTATAAATTCTATTATGACATGTGTCATTCGGAATTGTTTGATCTATTCCCTGCTTCTTTTGTTCCAGCTCGTTTGACTCGTTGGTCTAGTTGTCTTCATCAATCCATTGTTTTGACACCTCATAAAGACAGCTTTCTGTTACAGTAGCTTCATTCCATGAATTGCAGGCTTGTTTCTCCTACCTATAGCCTCTGTCTTTTCAAGACAAAAGCCAATAGGCATCTGTTGCCTTTATGTTGTGACGTGGCTCGACACGTGGACGAAACTGGTTGGAGTACGTTGAAAGCTGTGAGTTGAAATGCGAGCATTTAACTATTTATTTATCACCCCATTTATTAGTTGTTGTTACCCGACACGGACTTCTATTATTGTACCTAACAGAATGAATCTAATGGTTGATCTGAATCTGTTTTGTTTCCAATATTCGTTTTTTCTAGGGAAAACAGGTTTTCTACCTTTGAAAAAATGTAATTTGATTCTCTCTATCTCACAGCACATCACTACTCTTAAAGTATATTTAAGGCGAACAAAACTTTTCAAGACTAAGGCCAATAGGCAGTTGTTGCCTTTATGCTGTGACGTGGCTTAGAATCAGTTCAAAGCCGTGAGTTTGAATGCAAACACTTAGCTGCTTACTTGTTAATTCAGTTACTACTCGACACGGACTTTTATTATTGTACCTAACGGAATTAATCTAATGGTTGATCTGAATCTGTTTTGTTTACAATATTGGCTTTTGCTAGGGGAAACAGGTTTTCTACCTTTGAAAAATGCCATTTGATTCTCTCTATCTCACTACACGTCACAACTGTAAAAGTATATTAAGGAGAGCAAAACTTTTCAAGACTAAGGCCCATAGGAATATGTTGCCTTTATGCTGTGACGTAGCTTGACACGTGAACGAAACTGGTTAGAATCAGTTAAAAGCTGTGAGTTGGAATGCGAGCATTTAGCTGTTTATTTGTCAATTAATTAGTTGTTGCTGCCCGACACGGACTTCTATTATTGTACCTAACGGAATAAATCTATTCTATATTTTGTATCACTCAACGATACAACAATGCGTACTTTTTTTATTTAATTATTTTTTTAATCGAGGTTTGGTTTCAGTGACTATTTTTATTCTGGTTCGAAGTTGAAATGAAGTGGTCCCTATTAATTTCCGACTATCTAGACAATGAAGTGGTCCCTATTAATTTTCGACTATCTAGACAATGAAGTGGTCCCTATTAATTTCCGACTATCTCGACAATGGCTGCATTTACTGAATTTAATGAAGCTGTACTACTATGAGACACGTAATAATAATAATAATATTATCGGGGGAGGGGGGTCTCATACATGCTTTACAGACAGATTTTTTTTTATTGGTGAACAGATTAATTAAAAAACCTTTTGTTTTCTTTCAGCTCGAAAATCGTGACGTCATTCGTTATCTTGGCTCATACCTTTTATTTGTCTACGTCGTTTAGCTCAGACCTTATTCTGGTTCTGTTCTTTTTTTGTAGATTTGTGTTTTCCTAACATGCACTATGTATGGCCCTTACCAAACTCCACACTAGCTATCTTTATCTCTATTGACACAGGGTGTCTAACATGTAGCAACGTGACCTTTAATGCTCACAAATCTTAAAGGTCATCACAGTAAGCAAAAAAAAAAAAAAACGTGCACATAGCGAACATAGATGAAACATTGTCGTCACATTTCTCTAGCTCCAACCGAAACTGATGAATAAATTACTTGGCAACATTAAAAAGTTCCTATTTACTTGCTTCCCCATGAGGGCAGAGTTAGACACAAAGTCGGTTTTTAACGTGGGGAAAATCCAGCTCCCCCTCCCCAAAAGGAGCAATCTGGATAGGAGCAAAAATATAAAATGCCCCAGTCTTCAAGGACTTCTCCTCCACTGACCGAGGACAGAAAAGGTGAAGTGTAACATCAGAACAGGTACTACACTTTGTTCATAGCCAAAAGTAAATCAACTATGAATGCATGTTTTTTTATTTCTTGGTTTAACATCTTCTTTTGAATACATGATCTGAAAAAAAATTATAATATACACATTTCCGGTTCCGGTTTTACGATACTTTATTCCTTTTTGGTGCTTTTCTGTCTGAAAAAGAGATTATATTCTCGAAATATCAAACACTTCTACCATCCCGGATATCTCATACAGTAAGTCTATTTTACTGCTTTGCATCTGTGATCGACCTGGACAATAAATGGATATATAAAGATATAAAAACAAGCTGTGCAAGACTCTATTTCATTTGTTCATTTTTGTCCATATGTCACATCATTTTAACACCCGGTTCTCTGCATTGCTATAGCCTTCTTATACTATTTCTCATTTATATTATAAACTAATCTGGGTTCCCGGCGTTGCCCGAGTGTTTGGAGGTGTGTGTTGAGCAAAACAACAAAAAAATGGTAGAAGGCTCGAACCGTGAAGGAGGAAAAGAAAGTGAAAAAAAAAGTGGCTTGTTAGCTGTTGCGATTATCGCCAATCATGAAGGATTTCTCCTCCACTGACCGAGGACAGAAAAGGTGAAGTGTAGTATCAGAACAGATACTACACTTTGTTCCTCGCCAAAAATGCCAAGGAATGTCAAAATCACTATATTTTGCAAGTAAATCAACTATGAATGCGTGTTTCTTTGAATACAGTATCTGAAAAAAAAAATAATAATACACACATTTCCGGTTCCGGTTTTACGATATTTTCAATTTATTTTGTAACAACATTTCTTTTGGTGACTTACGTTCTGAAAAAGAGATTATATTTTCGAAATATCAAACACGTCTACTATCCCGGTTATCTCATACAGTAAGTCTGCTTTGTATCTGTGATCGATCTGGAAAAGATGTAAAAATTGATTGTACGGATATATTCAGTCAAAGTTGGGCTTCTCCTCAGCATGGAGAATAATTTTTCGTAAAGTAGATTGATTTTCTCACTTTCGTATATTGATTCCACCATATATGGTTGGATTAAGGGCTATACCCTCCACTATGAAGATGAGGCTAACAGTCCGCAAATAAATAAATACACAAACTATTCATCTCAAAGGATTCCAACAAAAAATGACATACAATGTTGGGGAATAGAATTAAGAAGTAGAATTAAGGTTCTCACTTTCGTGGATTGGCTCTATCATATAAGGTAGAATTACGGGCTATTCCCCCCTCCCCACATGGCTTTTGACCTACTGTAAAGGAAAACGTGCTTTCACGTCCGCTACTTTGATCTCTGTACTAAGGGGAAGTAACCCACCGGTGTTTTCCCTTATTGCTCTACAGATGTTGAATACTGGTCGTACAATGTGTTTTATCGTTATTTCCCTCGCAGGTGCTCGTCTGAACTCCAATCTCTGATCCCCCCTCGCCAATCTTTTACAAAAAAACACCCGTCTAGCTGAATCCACTGTCAAAAACTTTCCCCACTCTTTATCTATGCCTAAATCAAAACGTAGATTCCATGAACAAAACTTCTTTCTTAGAACTGCACGCCTGTGGAACTCTGTTCCGTCTGCCCGCTTCCCTCCTAATTACAACTTGGATGTCTTCAAGTCCAACGTAAACAAATTCCTGATGAACCGCCCCCTTAAGTAGACACTTTAAATATCCACACTAACGTACTGTACCCTTATCCCTGAGTGACTTCCGGGCCTTGATAAGTGGTGACTATCTTGTAAAAAACAAGGAAAAAAGTTGTACTAGTCGACGATTATTCAAGCCAAAAGTTTTTGTCAGCTAAAATATGTTTAAGAATAATCAAACTATTTAGAATAAATTCTTTTTTACATTAATTTAGGAGTGTAACTTTAAAATGTTATCATAGCAATTCAGTTGACAACTTAGAATAATGGCACGTAAAAACATCAGGTGATAATCTTAGTGGCGTATACTAATGACGTTATGCAGGACGGGAGATGGTCTTTTCTAGATACGTGAAGATTAGTTGAGTCAGTTGGAATGGAGAGAGGTGGTCTTCAAATCATGATGGCTCCAAGCAGAGTGGGGTCAGAAATGGCGATAGTCAGAATCAGCGTTGCAACTTTCTAAAAGAGAACAAACACTCTGGGAAAAATATGCCGAAAATTAAACCCGAGGCTCTGTCATTTCTTGTGAAGAATTTCCATTGCAGCTTTCTGTCAAACAAGACCAACGATGGACCAGTTGTGTTCCCGACTGGCCAGATGTTGAAACCGCAAATAAGTGTTGTTCGTCCTTTGTGCTGTTAATGTCTTTGTCTATATTCTTGTCCCGTCATAAACTGTATTTAAAAGTACACACACACACAACGAACTCTAGATGAGACGATCACAACGCTAGACGGTAATAGACGAACACACTTATATACAAAAGTCAATAAGTTTCCAAACTTTTCTCGTACAGGCATTTTATTGATAGTACACACATGAAACTCTAGTCCAATTCAAAGTAATCTCCTCTGGTTGTAATGCACTTGTTGTACCGTTCCAACAAATTCTGGAAGGGCCCATGGAAGTCCTCATGTGTGAGTGGGTCATTGACTCTCGTCACAGCCCCTTTGGGTGCCCGGAAAACTCGTCCCGGGAAAACTCGTCTCGAGAAAGCTCGTCTCCGGAAAACTCGTCTCCAGAAAACTCGACCCCGGAAAACTCGTCCCCTAAATAAAATCGATTTTCTAAGTGTCCGTTTTCTACCTAACTGGCTAAGTTCTTAGTGGTTTCACTTATTTTAAAGCGTTTATTATGTTCATACAAAGTTAATTACAACTTTTTTGTTGTTCTTATTTTAACGATGTTTTTGGAGTCATAAAAACAATAATAAAAAAAAAACAAAAACAAAAAATTAAAAAACAGAGAGCGATTCGATTCTTCGTTACTTTTTTGTTTTGTTTTTTTAATTATGATAGTTTTTTTGTTGCTATGGTTTTGTTTTCTCTCATACAAAATGCACTCATGCGTTATTTAAAATTATAATTTTATCAATTATCACCATTTATTGTCGTCCTGTCAAATTTTGCAAAAATTAACTAATAAATTAAAAGCGAAATATTTTTTGGCGCGAGAGATGCCATGTGCCCCATGTGCTAACAATCTCTCGTTAACTCATTTTTAATTTTTTTAATTTTTACTTCAAAATTCTAAAATCAATCATTAAGAGAAAAAGTAATCACTAAATAAATTTATTAATCAATTTTATTGAAAACTCCGCTATCGTTTATCAAGAATCTTTTTAATTTCATTTTTTGTTGGTTGTTTTTGGGAGGGAGATATAGTTTTTACCCCCCCCCCCTTCTCTCTAAATTATATTTTAAAAATATTAAAATTTATTATTTTCTTTTTAAAACCAAATCTCCCTCAGTAATTTCTTTAATTTTCTATTTTTTTTTTAGCGATTATCAAGACCCCTAAGATGTGATATACCGGACATTATTTCTCGTTCTCAGATAACACTCGACATGTTTTTTGTTTGTTTTCTGTGTTTTTTTTCTTTACCGAATAAACGATTCCAAATAAATTAAACAACAAACAACATAGTCGGCGAGGTAGAACAATCGATTTTACCCTTTTATAAACAACAGTAAATAAGTAAATTCTTTTTATATTAATATTAAAAATATATGCGGTCTCGTTTATGAACATAATAAACGCTTTAAAATATGTGAAACCACTAAGAACTTAGCCAGTTAGGTAGAAAACGGACACTTGGAAAATCGATTTTATTTAAAAAAAAAAACATTAAACAAGTAAAAATATTTTTTTTAAATACTATGGGGGGGGCTATAGTCTATTTTAAAAATCAACGATCATAAAATGTGTTTTCAATCGATATTTATTCAATAAGGGACCAGTTTTCCTACCTAGCGAAAGGGGACGAGTTTTCCGGGGTCGAGTTTTCCGGAGACAAGTTTTCCGGAGACGAGTTTTCCGGAGACGAGTTTTCCGGAGACGAGTTTTTCCGGGACGAGTTTTCCCGAGACGAGTTTTCCCGGGACGAGTTTTCCCAAATTCGCCCCTTTGATATCCTCAATTGTCTCATAACGACACCATCAAAGGATTTCCTTGAGCTTAGGGAATAACCAAAAGTCACAGGGAGCAAGGTCTGGACAACAGGGTAGGTGGGGAACTTGGTGCCTATTTTTGGTTAAATAGTCTGTCATTCTTTTTAATCTTCTCTAAGCACCTTTGGGACAAACTTTGTGCAAATTTGCCGCATCTTCAGTTCTTTACGAATAAATTTGTGTACAGTTTTTGCACTGACATCAAAACGTGCACTAATTGTCTCTATAGACGGTCCTTAACCATGAAATTCTTTATTTGGCCAATCAACTCTGACTTCCTTACTCCTCCCATACCTCTTATTATTCCTCACAGAAGTATTATAAGGGTGGATTAAAACGGCTATTTCTATAAATTCAGAGAAATCAATCTGATTGGTTTAAAAAAAAAAATTTTTTTTTCATTAATTCAGATACGTGTGTGCACAGATATATTTGCGCAGACACCATTTTAAGAATTTTCATTTCAGACAACGAAGTGTAAACTTTACTCACTACAAATGCACGGATGGACAAAAATTCTTTTTCTATAAGAAAGTAGAAAAACGAAGCTTCGAGGATCTTATCAGTCTGCAAGAAATATAAATAATCTTTGCTACTCGTGATGCCCTTCAGCAGCGAAACGTATGGACTCGTCCTTGCCGACCGCTCCTTATCTGGACACAGATGTCGTTGCAAAGAAGCCAACAGATTGCAAAAAAAAAAAAAAAAAAAAAAAAAAAAAAAATGGCACCAATGTAAGAAAGCGATGTTTTTACAAAAGGTAAAAAAAAAAATTTCGTTTGAAATTCGCCATTTTTGTTGGCCATCAAGTCACGTAGACTTCAGTTTTGGTCGAAAATGAAAAGAACCGAGGGTTGTCGTGGGTAACAAAGCGTTGTTCAGTTTGAATTGATGGAAGAGCAATTACGTCAACGATCGGCATAGTGCAGAAGTAGGGGAGAAGTTGCGGGGAGAGAGAAAGAAAAGGAGAGAGATAGAGATGGAAGGAGGGCAGACAAAGGCAAAGAGAGAGAGAGAGGGGGGAAGAGAGACAGACAGACATAAAGACAGAAAGAGATTGTATGTTTATAGATTCATCTATCTTTTTATCCACCCATTTATCCTTTCATAAATCAAACATACACACACATCTATGTATGTATGTATGTATGTATGTATGTATGTATGTATGTATGTATGTGTGTATCTATCTATCTATCGTAACTGGATTGTGTTTAGATTTTGTTATTTGGAAAAACGATATTTTCCATTGTAGAGCCATGAATTGAACATCTGTCCTGTTGTTAAATCTCTGGAACAGTTACGTGGTAAACAGCTGATGATCCCCTTTTTTATTTCACAATTCACGTTAAGCTTTATTGTTTATTTATCACTGTTATATACTTGAATTCCATTTTATAATCGCAAATTTTTCATCAGCTTCATCGGCTTACACAAGTGCATATAATATATTTTTACCTACTCAAAACTTATTTAATCTATACACGAACAAGTGTTTCGTATGCGGTATGATTAACTATACACGTACAAGTGTATATGCGGTATGATTAACTTAGTATGCCTGAGAATTTAAACAGCACACACACACACTCGTGCTGGTCAAAAAAATAGAACATATGTATAAAACTGTAAAATCATTCCGTTTGGGATAATTTTCGACTTGTAAATTGTAAAGGCGAGATATCTTATATGTAAATAACAATTGCAACTATTTTTAATCATTTGAGGAGGTGTGCATATGGCAGACAATGAGTACTTTATTCTCACATTAGAAAAGTCAACGTTTCAATTTAATAGAACATTTTGTCGTTGTGTAATCTTAAACTAAAATTTTTTTTCTTTATATTTCCTCATCGACATGTTGTAAGATATTACATTTGCATTGTTTATTGTTTTTTGTACCTATTTTATTGTTTTGAGTTTCCTTAACAAATATATATTTAAAGTGATGATTGTGTAGTTCCAACGAGAGAAAAAAATATGTATTTAAAAGAGTGCAGCCATCAACAATTGTGTGTTTTTCAGCATTTTATCATATTTTTATTTTAAAATATTTTTATAACGCGTTTCAAGCTTTGTTTCGCTCTCTTCAGATATTTTCGTAAAAAGTTGTTTTTTTTTTAAATGAGAATTTAAAATGTTATTTTTACATCTGTTGATACTAAATGTGTTTTTCAGAGTGATGAGGTCTCAGAAATTCTGTCTCCAATAGTAAGTGTTGGTAGTGTCCTGTCAAAGTTGAGTTCAAATAGGGGCTTTTGGTCCAATTGGTGAAGGTTTTTATGGTTTTTTATGACTTTTTCCCCTATGTATAGTACACACTCACACACAATTACACGCACATACATATACATACATGTACATATACATATACACACTTATATGCACACACGCAGGTATACATAGATATACACACGTGTATACACAGAAATATATGTAGGAGCAGACATACGTACGCACCCACCTACACCCTCACACGCGTACTCACACACATTCCCCCCCCCCACTTATACATCACACCCATATTGGTTACATTTTTTTTGTCTTTCCCAATCAAAACACGCATGCATACATGTACTTAATCATTCAAACATAAGTACACGCACACACACACTAAGTAAGATGGAGAATAGGCAGGAGATGATATATACACACACACGCACACATAATCACACACATACATATACATGCACCTACACATATATATATATATACATACATGTATGTACATACACGCTCACATACATCCGCATACGTATGCAGGCACACACACACATACATACACACATGCATATAGATGAAGACATATGCAGGTGCTCACACATACACATCCATCCATATATATATATATATATATATATATATATATATATATATATATATATATATATATAGTGGAAATGGTAATTAATAAAAACTGAAGAAAGTGCTCAATACTGTTGTAGAGCAAATATGCGTTTTATTTTTTATTACCGTATCTTTCTGTTACGTTACATTATTGTTTCAGCTACCCGGCCGTTTTTTTTTCCGTCTGTAGCTTCCTCAGACTTTTACAGAAATTTTTCTGTAAAAGTCTGAGGAAGCTACAGACGGTCAAAAAAAACGGCCGGGTAGCTGAAACAATAATGTAACTTAACAGAAAGATACGGTAATAAAAAATAAAACGTATATATATATATATATATATATATATATATATATATATATATATATATATATATATATATATATATATATAAATAATTTCTGACGAGGACGCATAAGACCGTCTGAAACGTGCGTAAACGATTTCAATGACTTAAAAACATTATTACAATGATCCAAACATAATTCTCAATGAAAAACCAAGACACGGAATAATAAAATAATGTTAAAAAATACACATTATTGGTGACTACTCCCTTATTTAAATATATATATATATATATATATATATATATATATATATATATATATATATATATATACACACACACACACAGAATATTTACTCGAAAATATTTTACGCTACACCGTTAAGTTTTTCCGGTGTAATGTAAAATATTCCCCTTTAATATTTATTTATAAGAGAAGAAATACTATTTTTAGATCGTTAAGTCCAAATATCGGCTGACGTGATATTGTAAACAAATACAGACGGAATTTGATGAACGGCATGATAATTATTTATTCATTTCTATTTATATATATGATATGCCTTGTTAGGGGTGAACGTGAGGAATATATATATATATATATATATATATATATATATATATATATATATATATATATATATATAACTACTTCATTTACTCACATAAACCTAATATACGAAAGTATAGATTTATGCGTAAACTTTAAGTATTTACTTCAAAAGTGTTCAATACGTAGGCAGAGCTAGTTAGTAATTTATAAAATAAGCCTGACGAATCCTATAGTGGATGAAACGCAGAATATTCAGTGTAGCTTAATCGCCATATATATTTTATATATATATATATATATATATATATATATATATATATATATATATATATATATATATATATATATATTAAATCGAAGTTGCATAAATTTACCGAATTGGAACGAAATCACATATGGATTTTTAATTTTTCTGCCATGAAAAATCGATAAATATTTTCAAATCGGATTATCGATCCGCTGTAAGTTTCCCAACCCCGGACACGGCAGGCGACTTATTGATAGTATGCCATCGATTTTCTTTTCCCTTTAAACACTGGTTACCATGGATACGCCGATCCCAAGTTGGCTTGTTGTGAGCGTCCGATCGATATTTCCTTTTGAGAAGTAAAAAAAAAAAAAAAAAAGAGCGGGGGAGAGTATTCTTCTGTTCGCTTCTTTGTCGCCCTTAATTAGAATGAGCGTTTGTTCGAGTCGGCTAAACTCTAGACAACCAATCAATTGCCTTCGCTGTAGCGAGTACATCAATGCGCATGTCCGGCTGCCTGAGACATAAAATTCGTAAACGCCATGAAAGACTTACAACCATTTCTTGAGGATAGTTTTGAGAGAAAATATAATATGTCCTATTATATAAAAGGAACTTGTGTGTGTGTGTGTGTGTGTGTGTGTGTGTGTGTGTGTGTGTGTGTGTGTGAGAGAGAGAGAGAGAGGGGGGGAGGGGAGTTCCTTATGGATCCAGAAACGATTTTTACGAAATTTCACACAAATGTTCTTTATGTATCTGGCAGTGTTCTTAGATAGGTATTGTATAGGAATGTCTTCGATGGGTATCGATAATCGATAACATCCGATCAATGAATGAACAGGCGATTTTAACCAAAGGTAACACCTTATACAGCCTAACATCAAAAGTGTATCTGAGAAATTTAATTACCACATAAGCAGAAAGAAATCCCGTCATATAAAATTAACAGTAGGTACTTTGATATGATAGGAGCTCATCCGAAATGAATGTTTCTATTTAGGACACAATAGAACCATGATACTTGACTTTAGCATTTAAAACTTTATATTCAAGCCGTTGTATATTAAAAAAATAATTTTTATAAAAATCAACAGTAAGTTCTCTACAGTGCAATGTAGACTACAATGTATTGTGGACTAAGTCACTGTGTAGAGGCATGTGAAGCATCCTCCTGGTGCACCGCGATGGGTCCCAGACTAGAGCATACAATCGATCGATTTTATTTAAAAATAGGCGATTTTACCGATTTCGAAGACAATAAAAATATGAGATTGTAAAACATGTGTTGCTCATCATTCAATCCCGGGCAACATCGTGTCTCCCTGCTAGTTAATGATGGTTAGAAATAATATTCCAAGGGGGGGGGTAACTCTAATAAGACCTAAGATGTAAAGTACTACGAGGATTGTTTAACTTCTCACTGCAGTAGAACAACGAAACTTGGCACAGTTATTCGTATTGTTTGGATTTATCGGACTACTGTTCTAATCTTGAGTGTCATTTTGACAACGTTTCGGTCGATGTAACCTCCGACCTTCTTCAGATGTATCCTGTTGAACCCGGGAATATTTCTCAGGAATTTGGAAAGAATTTTAAAACTTGTACAAGATCTGTCCGCAAGGACCCCTATTGAAATGGTTACAGTTCTTGGAAAAATCAATTGCAAAAAGTGATATTATCCTGAAGGTTGAGGGTTCAATCCTCAGTGTGGGTGACCGGAAAATACAATTGCAAATTACTTAGGACCTCTATTCAGTCATGGCTGACGGAACAAGAACATGCTATGCCCGTGAAGTAAACAAGGGTTCCGCTCGAAATTCCGTCCAAATTCCCGAGTTCGACAGAAATATTCTTGAGTTCGACAAGAGACACCTGAAGAAGGTCGGAGGTTACATCGGCCAAAAAACTGTGAAAATGACACTCAAGTTGAGAACATTAGTCAGATGAATCGAAATAATAACCAACCCTCATCTCAAATTTTCAGAAACGTAATTGATGCCGTTATTAATCTTTCTTTACATCAGAATCACATATTTTTTCCAAGGTTTACTGCAGTTCTGGAGATCGGGTTTGAGATCCCAAAATTTTGAACACACACACACACACACACACACACACACACACACACACACACACCTCCTTTTCATAACCTTTCATACTTTCGTAAATCAGAGTCCATTTTTTAGGGTTTTTTTTTACCTAGTACATAGCAGGTACGTCTACTAGTATATATATATATATATACTTTGATTGTGTGATTTCTGATGATTTACAAAACCAGCTTTTGACAAAACAAATTTCTGCCTAACTACAAAAAGGTACATGAAGATTTTTGGCTCGGAGTAAACAGTAGTATCTGTTCTGATACATCACTTTATATTAGGCAATTAAAAAGGAAGGCAGAAAAATAACTCTGTATTGACGTATAAATAATTACTCCCCCTTTCTCTCAGGGTAGCGTAATTTTGAAACTCATTGTGGTTGAGTAAAATAATTTCTTAAACAAGTTAAATCTCATTACATCTTTTCAACATTATTTTTGAAAATATGCAGCAGAGTTTCCCCCACATTAACAATTTGACCCCGTGTTTAACTCGTGAGGAGACAAATAAATAGATACACGAACTCGAAGAGTTTTTCTAGGAATTTTTTGTCCATATTTCATTGAATAAATTTGATATTATTCATATATATATATATATATATATATATATATATATATATATTGACTCTCAAAGGTCTTTATACATTACCTAAAGCATCAGCAATCATAAACAATAGGATAATCACACTCCTACACTCCCTCCACACATGCACGCACACACTGACACACACACACACGCACGCACGCATACAAGCAAGTGTTGAAATAGATATGGTACCAGTTTACAAAAACTCTGGCGAAAGAACTGACCCATTAAACTATCGCCCAATTAGCTTCCTCCCTCTTTTCGCCAAAATATATGAGTCCATTATGAATCAAGCTCTAATCCACCACCTTACAACTGCTAAACTTCTGTCAAACCACCATATTGGTGGTCTGACAGAAGTTTAGCAGCTGCAGATATTCTAACTGTATTCTCTGAACGTTTATACCAAGCACTGGATAAGGTAGAGGAGGGCAGGGCAGTAGCCCTAGATATATCTAAGGCTTTTGACAGGGTATGTCAGGATGGTCTTCTCATGAAAATAAAATCCTATGGTATTACTGGACGAATCCTTAGCATAATTAGATCCTTCTTAAATGAGAGAAGAATCCAGGTTGTCCTCGATGGGCGTACGTCCAAAAAATTTGATATAAATGCGGGTGTACCTCAGGGGTCTATCCTTGGACCTTTATTATTTCTGATATTCATAAATGACTTACCTGATAAAATTGTCTCTGAGATGGGTATATTTGCCGACGACACCATGCTCTATAGCAGGCACGTGGGGAAAACTAATGACCACATATCTAAGGTAATGGCCGAAACCCTAGAGGAAGATCTTCAGTCTATAGTGGAATGGGGTCATAAATGGATGGTAACGTTCAACGCTGCCAAAACAAAGCTCGTTTCCTTTAATAATTAAATGAAACCTTACCAACCACCAATAGCTATCGCTAGAGATATTTTACCTGAGAGAACTTCGTTCAAACTCCTTTGCTTAACGTTCACAGGAAACATGAGTTGGAATAGATACATTGAGATCATTGCTAAGGCTGCTACAAAGAAGGTGGGCTCTCTCTATCGTGCTAGGAAGTTACTTACGCCTTAAAGTATCCTGTACCTCTACAAAGCCACCATTCCCCCATGTATGGAGTACTGCTGTCACATTTGGGCTGGTGCATCTGCTACTAGTCTCTCACTCCTGGACAGGGTCCAGATCTACACGCTGTTCTTCAAAAGTCTGTTTAAATGTATGTATGTATGTATGTATGTATATATGCATGTATGTATGTATGTACATACACACAAACACACACATGGTGAATGAACCCTTTTTCAGGGTCAAGACCAACTAGCACCGTGTGCATTTGTGTGTGTGTGTGTATGTATGTGTGTGCTGGGGTGGAGAGGGCTCCCGTAAGCCGTGGTGAAGGCAACCTTTCTAGGAGAAGCAAATCTCTGATTTAAAAAACCATAAAACGGGAGACCAGTACCCGCATTAAGCTGGTCTGCAGTTTAACTTGTTGCTGGCTATCTTGCTCTTGCTTGTTGCTGGATCTCAACATTTTGAACCGAGAGAGAGAGACTTAGCTGTCGTACAAAGCTAAGACTCTGTAACATCATCTTTTATAGATACTCCTTCAGGCATTTGTCTATAAAAATGGTCCCGTGGCGATGGGAGTCATTTTTGGGGTCATGGTCTTTAAGTGTCTGAGGGAGTGGCACTCGTCTGACAAGACGTTGCAATCATTATGTATGTAGGTATGTATGTATGTCTAAAACTTTCGACAAAGGCGACGGATTTTCACGAGTTCGATATCATTTTGAAGGTCAACCCTTTGGACGACAAATATCGAAAAATTGGCCAAAAACATTAATTCCTTCACTCTCAACTGGGAAGTTTTCCACAAGGATGGTCGATTTTTGCGCTAATATATTTTGCAAGTCATTCAACCCTCGCGTTCACGACGTCATTTAAAACGCATTATTTCGACCAGCCCTGGCGTCACACCCACGGTAGGCATATCGGTAAGACAGTTTGTATGTTTGTTTGTTTGTTTGTTTGTTGTTGTTTTTTTTACACCTTTTTTTTCCTCTGGCGCATTACGGGTTCGAGGCTCCTATTTTTTTTTCGCTCACAATTTTCCTTTTTTTTTTTTCGCTCACAATTTTCCTTTTTTTTTGCGCTCACAATTTTCTTTCTTTTTTTTTTTTTTCGCTCACAATTTTCCTTTTTTTTTGCGCTCACAATTTTCCTTTTTTTTTGCACTCACAATTTTCCTTTTTTTTTCTTTTTTTTTCGCTCACAATTTTCCTTTTTTTGCGCTCACAATTTTCCTTTTTTTTTTCTTGCGTTCACAATTTTCCTTTTTTTTTTGTGCTCACAATTTTCCTTTTTTATCTTTTTTTTTGCGCTCACAATTTTCCTTTTTTTTTGCGCTCACAATTTTCCTTTTTTTTTTTCGCTCACAATTTTCCTTCTTTTTTTTTTGCGCTCACAATTTTCCTTTTTTTTTTGCACTCACAATTTTCCTTTTTTTCTTTTTTTTTGCGTTCACAATTTTCCTTTTTTTTTGCGCTCACAATTTTCCATTTTTTTTTTTGCGCTCACAATTTTCCTTTTTTTTTTTCAACCAACACCCTTACACACACCTCTACTTTCTTTTCCGTCTTCGTGTCACAGGTTCGAGCCTGCCTGCCTTCTACAACTTTTTTTTTTTTTTTTGCTCAACACACAGACAACGCCGGGCACCAAGGTTAGTAAACAATAAATAAATCAAAAAGAGCAAGATATGTTTTTATTTAATTTGAATCAAACAAATTACATGTCACTCGCGGGGGGGGGGATAATAAAGCTACTGTTTCGGTCAAATAATGACCGTCATCGGGCGACCTAAACATCATGGAGACATGCTCATGAGTCAAATTTTAGGAGCATGTCTCCATAAAATCAGAAGTTTAGGTCACCCCTTGACTGAAACAGCAACTTTATTATTTCCCGTGACATGTAATGTGTTTAACTAAAAAAATTAAAAGCACACACACACACACACACACACACACACACACACACACTGTTGAACGTCGAAATTACTGAGTTCTTTTTCACACGATTAATAAAAGATTATATATTATTATTATTATTATTATTATTATTATTATTATTATTATTATTATGATATTAAAACTACTTTTTATTATTATTACATTTTCACCCCAAACAAGACACATTGCCACTTTGATGTAGGGACATAAGCTACAGAGGTACTGTGTGGGGAGTAGGGCAGCAAGCTGTCGGTTCACGTTACACTTGAACTTCTGCATGTCAGTACAGTTGTGGAAGCAGGATCCCGGAAGGGAATTCCAAAGTCTAGCAGTTCTGGGGAAGAATCTACTGGAGTAGAAGGCTCTCTTACATCTAGGGATCTCAACTGTGAAGGGATGGGATTTTGCTGCTTGTCGGGTTTGGCGGAGGTATTTACGTCGAGGGGGTACAAGTGCTTGCAGTTCGTCGGAGCATTCACCGTTGATCAATTCACGTGATCTTTTGAAGATGACATTATCATTATCATTCTAGACAACCACACAATATTTATTTTTCGACGGACCATAGTCATCGTAAATTATTATATATTAAATAATACATACTAGCAGGACTTGTGGGAATTCCACGGAATGAGAAATATCACAAATATGTTTTAATAAAGAGGATATTTTTCTGTGTAAAATGTTAATTTAGGGGGGGGATTAATAACAGCAACTAGGAGTTTATTAACATTTTTATGAAAATTGTATTTTAAATATAGAACTGACCCAAAGTACTAATGAATAATAAATACTCAGAAAGTAATATTGTGCTACATAGTTCAATACAAATAATAATTTAAGAGATAATTTTTAATTTACTATTTCTGTCTAGCACCTCTTCACAGACAATGTTTTTTCTTCTTTTGTTTTTTAATGCTCTCTTTTCTACGTAACATTTCGTTAACTTCTTTCTTTGGTGAAGAAACCTTGCGCATCCAAATTACAAGTTCCTTTCTCGCACCATTACAAAAATGAGCATTTATTATTATGATGATATTTAAAAGCTAGGCTAGATCAAAGAGAGGTCACTCTTATATTCCTTCCAGTATTGCTAGACTGGCATATTTAAAGCAAAATTTCGTGAATTTGTTTGTTTTTGTTTTTTCTATTTTTATTTATTAAGCATAGCCGTATTATTATTATCATTATTATTATTATTATTATTATTATTATTATTATTATTATTATTATTATTATTATATTCGATATGTTCTATAATTAGCTTATTATTTTTGATGCGAATAAAAATAAATCCAAGTTACTCACGTATTCCACCTTTTAAATTCAACAAACACAAACATTTCTGTATTTTTTAGTTTATAATAAATTAGCAAAATCCGAGCTTAACCTTTAAGAATGGTGTGCACCATCCCTAGATCATCATGTCATGTAGTCTGTGCAGACAATTTTGGACTATCTCTTTTCTTTTATTGAGTAAATTGTCCTTAGACATTATTTCATGACACTTTTTTTACATAGAAGTCGCCGCTTATCAAGGCCCGGGGGCCACTCGAGGATAAGGGTTAAAGAGTGAACAGTAACCCGGAAAATATAAAATAGACAAACGAACAACGTATGAAAGCAATAAAAACACGAACACAAATGATAAAGTTTAAATTAATTTTATTATAAAAAAAGGCTATGGTAGGAGGGGAGAGAAGGTGAGATTAAATAAATAAAAAAACAGATTACGAAGATGGGGAGGGGGTCTCTTACAAATCTTACCTACATTGTCTGCAGGCATTTTTCAGTTAACAGGCCTCCTATATCTCGGTGGTCGTGGTCTAACACTAATGTCTAAAAGTGCCGACGAAAAATATATCAATAAACAACAGCAAAATATAATGGCCAAATTAAGGAATCACCGATTCATCGCACGAGAGAGAGAGATATAGAGAGAAAGCCAGAAGTGGTCAAACTTATAAATGTCCTTTATGTAGAGTGTTTAACTATTTATACGCACACCATTCTGTTCATAACCTGTGATATTTCTGTGTTTCAGTCTATCCGCTATTCTGTTATTTTATCTCTCTGCTGACATTGCCGATAGTATCTCCTTTGACAGGTATCGGGTCGCCACTTTTCCTTTTTTGTTGCTCGGATGGGATTCCCCCCCCCATCCGTTCTCCACGGCAATCTTGCCGAGAGTGTCAAGGAATCTCTCTCTCTCTCTCTCTCTCTCTCTCTCTCTCTCTCTCTTCTCCGTACTTTGCTTGTCTTTCTCCTTTTTTCTTTGTTCAGTTTTGCCGATAAGCATCCGGAACTTTAAAAAAAAAATGCGCTGACCGAATGACCTGGTCAACTCGCTGACTCATCCTTAAGAGGTGTAGGTGGTGTTGGTATCTGTTGAACGTTTTCTTCAACTCTCATCCTCTCTCTTTCTCATACACTGTCTTTTTCTCTCGTTACAGGTTCAACCCCCTCCCTCTCTCTCTCTCTCCCCCCCTCTCTCTCTCTCTCCCTCTCCCTCTCCCTCTCTGTGTTCTATTGCTTCGGCAATAAATAAAACCAAAAAGCATGATACACTTCCCTATTTTTTTTTTACATGGAGGTAACCACTTATCAAGGCCCAGAAGCCACTCGGGAATAAGGGTTATTTTGTGTACAGTAATCAATGGCATAGTGTTGCAGCATTCATTAGTATTGGAGATTTGATAAAGTGTCATTACTTAAGGGGGCGGTTCATCAGGAATTTGTTTATGTTGGACTTGAAGACATCCAGGTTGTAGTCAGGAGGGAAACAGGCAAGTGGTAGAAAGTTCCACAGGCGTGCAGTTCTAAGAAAGAAGCTTTGTTCATGGAATCTATATTTTGATTTAGGCACAGATAAAGAGTGGGGAAAATTTTTAAGTGATTTCAGCTAGACGAATGTTTATCGTGAAAGATTGGCGAGGGGGTACCAGATATTGGAGCCCAGACGAGCACCTGCCATGGAAATAACGATAAAACAAAGATAGGATCGCAACGTCTCTTCTATGGGAGAGAGGTTGCAGGGAAGAGAAAAGGGCATCCCCCCCCCCACTAAACCACGAAATCTATTTTGTACTCTGTCAAGGCAGGATAGGCTGTTTTTAGCAGCTCCTGCTCAGATGTGGTAGCAGTATTACATCCTTTGACGTACTTGGCTTTTATATAGATAGAGAATTGCATCAGTAGGGAGATATCTTCTGAAGTGGTAGAAGGATCCCACCATTTTTCCAGCGACCTTGGCAACTGACTTGATGTACGTGTTCCATTTCAGATCAAACCAAGAAGCTTGTCAAAACATGGGGCCTCCCCTAGACGAGAGCCATCCATTTCAATTGATGTCAGATGGGGATCAGAGCGTTGATGATGTAAAGATAGGAGCTTAGTTTTAGATGCATTAAAGGTAACCAGTCACCTCTTCCCCCACTGTACCACGTGCTTGAGATCAGAGGATAGAGAATCAGAGAGAACTTGGTCATTTACAGCCTTTGATGTGTTGCCGTAGATAGTCGTGTCATCAGCATAAATGTCAACGAATGATTTAAGTATGTGTTTTGGGAGTTCATTGATGTAGATCAAGAAGAGAGTTGGGCCTAGTATGGACCCCTGAGAGACTTCATCATTAATACTGCAGGCTTCTGATTTTTGCCCATCAACCCCTACTCTTATGAGCCTATCAAAGAGAAATGATTTAATGATTGAGAAAACATTTCCAGTTATACTGTAGCTGGAAATCTTGTGAAGTAGGCCCTTATGCCATACCCTATCAAAGGCCTTTGATATGTCAAGAGCAATTGCCCTAGAAAGGAAGCCTTTGTCGAGAGTTTCACTTATCCTATGAAATATAACCGTTAGCACATCTGCTGTAGATCTAGCAGAACGGAAACCATATTGCATGTCACTAAGAAGGTTATTTCTGCTGAGGTGGTTGACTACTTCTCTATTTAATATGAATTCCAGCAACTTACTCATGACACACAGGAATCTTATTGGTCTGTACTGAGAGGTAGATGATTTATCACCTGAATTCTTCAATACAGGATATACATGCGACTGGGGACTGCTTGTGAATTCCATACTCCTATGGAACTTCCTGCTTTGGAGGAAGCCAGTTAAACTCGCAGAGTTTTGCCAATATTAAGAGCAATTAATTAAAATTATTTTATGGAAAAAAAAGAAATCAATTATTACAATCATCTTAAAATAAAACGTTGTTAATGTTTGGATAAAAATTATTTTAATTATTAAATGTATATTTAAAATATGTGATTAATTTTAAAAATAATAATTAGAGTTTGTTGTTTTATTTTTTAACTAAAATTATTCGTTATAATTTTCAAACAAAAATTATTAAAAATATTAAATTTATATTAAAAATATGTTAATTTTTAATCAAAATAAATGTGATAATATTTAAAAATTATTATTAGTTCATTTCTTCTTTTTAACTGAAATAAAACGTTATTAATGCTCAAGCAAAAATTATATCATTTATTAAATTTCTATTAAAAATATGTGATTAATTTTTCAAAATAATTATTTGTTGTTTTTTTTTTTTACTAATTTCAAAATAAATTTAATAACAAAATGAGTTAGGCGGCGAACATTAAATTTAAAACTGTATTTTTTTAATTGCAGATTTAGCTCCTATCGGTTATTTTAAGTTCAGCTTGGTTTGGCAATTCATCAAGTTGTTTCAGTTGGCCGGAGCCACATGTCTCCCCCCTCGGCAAGCAATATGATCAATTAACAGGAACGTTTGAACGAATGAAGTATGTTTTCAAATATCGTACTGGTATTTTATTTCTTAAAATCAATCATCTTGAGAAAGTCTTGAAATAAAGATGAAACATTGATGAACATATAATTTTGGTTTATCTCTTTATTCATTTCTCTATCATGTTGCAATATTAATTATTTCCATATTTTTTCATATATATTTTAGGTTGGTGCAAAAATAATGTTGTTTATATATAAAATATATATATATATATATATATATATATATATATATATATATATATATATAGTAAGTTATAAATATATATAGCGTTGTTTATATATATATATTTATATAAAATATCTACAATAAAAACTATAGAGTAGCAAACAATGAAGAACTGAATAGTATAAACTCCGAAACCTTAAAAATAAATGAAAAAATGAACATACAGGATAAGATAGAGGGATACACACCACTGTGCCCACGTTTTACCCTAAAAGATCATAAACCAGAATTCAATCATAATCCTAGCATTAGACTGATTTCTCCATGTATTTCAGATTTGGGAAACATTAGCAAAAAAATACTAGACGAAATCCTACCTAAATTAAAAAACAAAATTTACCATAACCTGTGGAAATCATCGGAAGAGGTAATTGAATGGTTCAGAACACTTCCCCAAGACAAGAATAGAAAATTCCTTATGTTTGATATAGATTCATGTTACCCCTCTATTTCACCAAATCTCTTCGAGGAAACACTAGAACTCGCTAGAAAAGTAACAATGATAACAAATTTAGAATTAGACATTATAAGACTAGCAAGAAGGACTCTAATTAAATATGATAACAAACTATGGACCAGAAAGAACAGAAACCTCAACTTTGACGTCACAATGGGGTCCCGGATAGTGCACAACTAACAGACCTTGTAGGTTTTTATATACTAAATGGACTATGTAAAAAGATTCCAGGACTAAGAGGAGGACTATATCGGGATGATGCATTATTCTACTTGAACTCAACAAATAGGTAATTTGAAAAAAACAAACAAAAAATTAAACAATTCTTCAGTAAACTGAACCTAGATATAACAATAGACCCAAACCATAAATGTGTAAACTTCTTAGACATAACCATGATTCAAGACAACAACTTCTATGAACCCTACATAACCCAATCTATTTTACATAGATCACAAGTCCAACCATCCGAATAGTATGAAAAAGGCACTTATACCTAGCATCTCAAAAAGAATATCCAAAATATCACAAAATGAAGAATTATTCAATAAAAACAAGGAATATTACAACCAAGCCTTAGCTAGATCAGGATATAAAGAACAAATTAAATTTGTTAAGGAAACTCAAAACAATAACATAGGTACAAAGAACAATAAACAATGCAAATGTAATATCTTACAACATGTCGATGAGGAAATATAAAGAAAAAAAATTTTTAGTTTAAGATTACACAACGACAAAATGTTCTATTAAATTGAAACGTTGACTTTTCTAATGTGAGAATAAAGTACTCATTGTCTGCCATATGCACCTCCTCAAATGATTAAAAATAGTTGCAATTGTTATTTACATATAAGATATCTCGCCTGTACAATTTACAAGTCGAAAATTATCCCAAACGGAATGATATATATTATATATATATTTATACATATGTTCTATTTTTTGGACCAGCACGAGTATATATATATATATATATATATATATATATATATATATATATATATATATATATATATATATATATATATATATATATATATATACTAGCAAAAGTACCCGCCATTGACTGGGTTCAAAAATAGCCTACAGAAAATGGACTTTGATTTATTACAGGTTATGAAAAGGAAGGGTTGTAAAGAGATAGCTTCGAATTTGGGGGTATCAAAACCAAAGCAAAATATGATGAAAGTGATGAAAGTAAAAATAAAATAGATAAACCCCATAATTTATTATACCATACCTGTTCACACTGAAACACTTATCACAATATTCTGTGGATCTATATTAAAAAAAAACCTTGTTAAACTTTGTGACATATTTCCATTCTATGGAGGTAAGGTGCGAACGAACACCCCATAATTTTATTATACCATATTTCTTCAAACTGAAACATAATTATCAAAGTATACTTACGCAGATAGATATGAAAAGTCTTTATTAAAGTTTGTGCCTATTTAATTTCTATGGAGGCAAGGCGCGAACGCAGACCCCATAATTTTATGATACCATCCCTATTAAAGTTAAAACGTGCGTATGAAAGTATTCTTATGTACATCTATATCAAAAACACTTGTAAACATTTTTTTTAAATTATTTATTTCCATACTTTGTGGATCAGGCGCGAACGCAGAACCCACAATTTTAATGAACCACCGTTCTGTCAGATCAAACATACCCATTCCTGTGTCTCGATACATCTTTTATCATTATATATACATTATATATAATCAGTTTTTTAAAATAGTCAACCATATAGGAGTCTATTCGTGACCAGACACACACACACACACACACACAGACATTCAGCTTTATATATATATATATATATATATATATATATATACATATATATATATAAAGCTGAATGTCTGTGTGTGTTGACTATTTTAAAAAACTGATTATATATAATGTATATATAATGATAAAAGATAGATATATATATATATATATATATATATATATATATATATAATTATTTTTTTACTATAATAATTAAATACCTACAGACACTAGTGTTTCATCCTTTCGGGAATCTTCAGTGCAGGGTGTCACGATTACTACCAGTCGAACGATTCGAACCCCGTATCACGAGACATCTCTGGCTCGATTAGCGGAGACCTAATCCATTCGGCTACCATTAACCGCTTGAAATAACGTTGAATTTTAAACATCTTAATTTTAAGTGTTCATTTACGCCAGACAGACAGTGATCTAATCGTTATACGATGATCTACGCATAAGAGCTAAATTGACCGACTTTTTAATTCAACTGAAAGTGCTCAACTATAAGAAACGAATTTCTTAAAGGGGCTGTCATAATTATTTTTTTACTATAATAATTAAATATCTACAGACACTAGTGTTTCATCCTTTCGGGAATCTTCAGTGCAGGGTGTCACGATTACTACCAGTCGAACGATTCGAACCCCGTATCACGAGACATCTCTGGCTCGATTAGCGGAGACCTAATCCATTCGGCTACCATTAACCGCTTGAAATAACGTTGAATTTTAAACATCTTAATTTTAAGTGTTCATTTACGCCAGACAGACAGTGATCTAATCGTTATACGATGATCTACGCATAAGAGCTAAATTGACCGACTTTTTAATTCAACTGAAAGTGCTCAACTATAAGAAACGAATTTCTTAAAGGGGCTGTCATAATTATTTTTTTACTATAATAATTAAATATCTACAGACACTAGTGTTTCATCCTTTCGGGAATCTTCAGTGCAGGGTGTCACGATTACTACCAGTCGAACGATTCGAACCCCGTATCACGAGACATCTCTGGCTCGATTAGCGGAGACCTAATCCATTCGGCTACCATTAACCGCTTGAAATAACGTCAAAATTTATTGTTTCACTGACTTTCCAATCGGATTATATGCATCATCACGCTGAATTTATCTTGGAATACATTCTATCTAAAGAAATATTTTGCATTTTGGATCAACTCTAGAGGAGTTTCATTCAAGCTGAAATATTATGTGCGGTTTATTTTTATATAAGTTTTTTTACATATCCAATATTTTTCATTTTTTTATTTGGCAATTTATAACTACAATAAATTGCGGTTTCACTTAATGCCTTAACTAGCAAATTCTAGCATTGCTACAAATATAATTTGCTGATTTCTTTATGTCCTCTGATGAGAAGAATAATAAGAATAGCATTCTTTGAAACTCTGCGGAATAAGGACTTTGTAAATTGTTTTTTGGAGTATTCAGTCGAACAATAAATTTTAATTGTAAAGTTCAACTTACAGTTTTAATTTTCTTTCTCTTATAATAAGCTCTGCTCTCTATTGCATATTGAGCTTTTTTTAATTCGGTTGGGATTACATTTTCTGGTGCCCGGAAAACTCGTCCCGGGAAAATTCGTCCCGGGAAAACTCGTCCCGGGAAAACTCGTCTCCGGAAAACTTGTCTCCGGAAAACTCGTCTCCGGAAAACTCGTCTCCGGAAAACTCGTCTCCGGAAAACTCGTCCCCTTTCGCTAGGTAGGAAAACTGGTCCCTTATTGAATAAATATCGATTGAAAACACATTTTATGACCGTTCTTGAAGGAGATATTGTTTTTTAAAATAGACTATAGCCCCCCATAATATTAAAAAAAAATATTTTTACTTGTTTAATGTTTTTTTTTTTTTTTTAAAATAAAATCGATTTTCTAAGTGTCCGTTTTCTACCTAACTGGCTAAGTTCTTAGTGTTTTCACTTATTTTAAAGCGTTTATTATGTTCATACAAAGTTAATTACAATTTTTTTTTTGTTCTTATTTTAACGGTGTTTTTTGGAGTCATAAAAACAATAATAAAAAACAAAACAAAAAAATTAAAAAACCGGGAGCGATTATTCGATTCTTCGTTAATTTTTGTTTTGGTTTTTTAATTATGATAGTTTTTTTTTGTTGTTATGTTTTTGTTTTCTCTCATACCAAATGCACTCATGCGTTATTTAAAATTATAATTTTATCAATTATCAACATTTATTGTCGTCCTGTCAAATTTTGCAAAAATTAATTAATAAATTAAAAGCGAAATATTTTTTTGGCGCGAGAGATGCCATGTGCTAACAATTTCTCGTTTACTCATTTTTAATTTTTTTAATTTTTACTTCAAAATTCTAAAATTAATCATTAAGAGAAAAAGTAATCACTAAATAAATTTATTAATCAATTTTATTGAAAACTCCGCTATCGTTTATCAAGAATCTTTTTAATTTAATTTTCTGTTGGTTGTTTTGTCGGAGGGAGATATAGTTTTTGCCCCCCCCTTCTCTCTCTCTAAATTATATTTTTAAAAATATTAAAATTTATTATTTTCTTTTTAAAACCAAATCTCCCTCAGTAATTTCTTTAATTTTCTATTTTTTAGCGATTATCAAGACCCCTAAGATGTGATATACCGGACATTATTTCTCGTTCTCACGTAACACTCGACATGTTTTTTGCTTGTTTTCTGTGTTTTTTTTTCTTTACCGAATAAACGATTCCAAATAAATTAAACAACAAACAACATAGTCGGCGAGGTAGAAAAATCGATTTTACCCTTTTATAAACAACATTAAATAAGTAAATTCTTTTTATATTAATATAGGCACCGCCAAAACTGGGAGGGGGGCAGGTCAGTACTTTTTGACGGACCATCTTTTTAAAAATCTACCAAAAATCAGGTAATTATCCGATCAATACGAAATTTTCAGCGATTATTAGGAGAAGAATGAACTTTATAACAATGTACTTATTTTTCATAAACGATATTTATATATATATTTTTTTTTGCTTACAAACCCCCCCTTGTTTTGAAGTGGGAACAAATATGCTTAAAATACTCATCTGAAACTGAACAAAACATATTGTGTTGTTGTAAGGGACAGAATTATAGATTAAAAAAAAAAAAAAATTGTTTGCATACCTTATTTTGACGTCTGAATATCAGAACTTCGATTGTGTTTAATTATCCCGCTTTTGAGTTTTGAAGTGTGAAATTCGGTGAATATGTTAAGTAAAATAATTAATTTAAGTTAAGCAAAACAAAAAAAAAAATTTTTTGTATATTTATACGAAAAAGCCACTTTAAAATTTTTGATAAATAAATTAACAATTTTTTTTTTTAGCGAGCCGAATAATGCATGACCATTATTAAACAGAGCATGTTTTGAATAATCGATACAAAAAAAAATTCGATAAATATTGTGCCCTTTGTGTTAAAAATAGCATCATTTTTTTCGATCTCGTTTGAAAACGTTTGCCGCCTTTCGACTACGGTGGACCAAACGCGCTGAAATAATTTTTTTTTATTCTGCTTTAAATTGCCCCCTCCCCCCATTTTGGGGAGCCTGGCCCCCACACACATACACATTAAAAACCAAACTCATACAAATGGTCACCCATCTGGTACTGGCCAGCCTCAGCTTAATAATACATTGAAATTTTCGTCACTGAAAAATAAGTTTTTTTGGCCTGTTTGGTCTTCCATAGTTTTCGTCTCATCAAAAGAAAACGTAAACAGAGTCGATCTGAACTCTACGGCGACGCGAAATATCTGGTTACCTATATGAATAAGTGGAATTATTTGAAATTCAGGTACTTATATTATAATATTTTTGCATATTCTCTTAGAAAATCATCCTAAATCTTAGTTAGACAATAAATGAATTAATAAATTATTTCAAAAACCCTTTTTTCTAAATATTTAAGTACGTTTTTTGTGCAAGACAAAAAATATCAATTGTTAACTTTTTGGGAAAATTTAACATTTAAAATTGAATTAAAAATAGTAGAAAAAGTTTTACATTATTCTGTTTTCTATATGATAAAATTCAGGGTTTTATCTTTCTGGAAAAAAAAAAGTTACTCAGAAATAATGGATTTTAATAAATGTAATTTAGTTTTAAAAAAACAACAACAACTTGATTTTGCGGCCATTTTTGGCGGTGCCTATATTAATATAAAAAAAAATATGCGGTCTCGTTTATTAACATAATAAACGCTTTAAAATAAATGAAAACACCAAGAACTTAGCCAGTTAGGTAGAAAACGGGCACTTAGAACATCGATTTTATTTAAAAAAAAAAAAAAAAAAAAAAAAAAAAACAAGTAAAAATATTTTCAAAAAATATTATGGGGGGGGGCTATAGTCTATTTTAAAAAACAACCATCATAAAATGTGTTTTCAATCGATATTTATTCAATAAGGGACCAGTTTTCCTACCTAGCGAAAGGGGACGAGTTTTCCGGGGTTGAGTTTTCACAAGACGAGTTTTCCTAAATTCTCATTTTCTATATATAAATACTGTTATTAGTTATATTAGTTTAAGGTTTACCATTGCGTATATCAGGTAAACACTACATCCCTTTGTTTTCATTAATGTGTGTGTGTGTGTGTGTGTGTGTGTGTGTGTGTGTTGTTTAGTTTTATTTCATTGACCAAAGGAAGAAATTGATTCACACTCACAATTTTATTTATTTTTTGTTTATTTCTCATTTCGACAAATGCCAACATTTTCATGCTGTTCGCGTTATTATTGATATTGCTATTTATTTATTCATCTATTTATTTATTTATTTCACGGTGCCGTTTCTGCGTAGCAAAAGGGTTGTGCACTTGTGCACGCTTAAAAGATCCGCGCAAACATTACTATTTCGTCTTGTAACTAAGATGGTGGGAGGCTGACGTCATCGAGGGTAGTAGTAGTAGTCGTAGTCGTTGTCGTTGCTGGCGGACGACGGGCGGACGGAAGTGACCCAAATTACGTGTCCAGATTAATGTTCGCCCCAGACAGAAGTGTCTCAACCGGACAAAGTTACTGAGTCAGTTAATTGCCGCTGAGAATGTCATTGGGTTTTATCATGGCGAAATCTGCCAACTCACCAATTCCGGTTGGCATTTTTTTCTTTCTTCGTCACTTCCGGCGAATTTCATTAGATCTGGCTTCTTGTGCGCATGTGCAAAATATTCTTTTATTTATGTTTTATTTTATTTCTTTTTCGCTTTTTCTTTTATTTATTTATTTTATTTGATTTTATTTTTATTTTTATTTATTTTTTTTTTTAGTACGGGCCTCAAACTGTGTGATCAATTTTATTTTTGTCCCACACCCAGAAAGCCCAGACTTCGGGAGCTTGATTTTCCCCTCATGGGCAAGTAAATAAAAAATCATGCAATCGTTAGATATTCTTAGCAAGTACTCGTCTCCCTACCACAGCATGCATTTTTTATTAGATTTGTATTTGTTTCGATTAAACTGTATTCTTAACCTTAACCTTAACCCTAACCTTACCCGATCATCATCATCATCATCATGCGGCCTCATACAAGATTGAACTCGCTACACCCTTCCAGAAAAAAAAAGATATGCTATAATATACTTAAACAGTCAACTGGAAATTGAATAACAATTTATTCGAGTCAAACTCATGATAATCATCATCATCTTGCCCCCTCAGCCGAGATTGAACTCACTACACCCTTCCAGTTTTCCCTATCTGTCATAGCACCCAAAAGATCTTCCTTCGGGATAAATATATCTCGTTGTATTCTATCTGGAAAATTTAACTTTCGTGATCGATTGTGAGATGATGGGTGCCTCCACAGTACAAATGATGAAACAACTTCATCTGTGGCACGTGCACAATGTCCAGCAAACTGAATATGTCTCTTGCAAACTGCAGTTGATAGTCTTGGTAAGTCTCCATATATTATTTTTTAAACTTGGGTGGTTTCGCCATGAGAGATTAAGTACTCTTCTCAAAAGACGTGTGTAACATCCATCCAAACGACGCTGTTGTTTTGCTGAAAGAGTCCAAGTTTCAGATCCATAGATTGTGTTCAAGATTGGCTCAATAAGTACGCGGAAAACTTGGATTTGGAATTTGCGAGCAAGATTGGATTTCCAGACCTTATCCACTTTGTTACAAGCAGTCCATGCGATGCCTTTTCTTATGTGAAAGTCTTTCTCGGAGTTCCTGATGTGTGATTCTAGATACTTGTAGTCTTCAACACATTTGAGGATGTTATTCTTGGAGGTTTTAATTTCGTGATTGTTGCGAATGTTAATTGGCAAACACTCAGTCTTGGTAAGATTCAGTGAAGCCCTGTACAGCTTGCTGCTGATTCAAGAGAAGATAGGAGTGCCTTTTTTTCTTTTCTTTTTTTACATGGTAATCACCCCTTATCAAGGCCCGGAAGCCACTTGGGGATAAGGGTTATTGCGTGTACAGTAATCAATGGGATAATATCGTAGTAATCGTCAGTAATGGAGATTTGATAAAGTGTCTTACTTAAGTGGGCGGTTTATCAGGAATTTGTTTATGTTGGACTTCAAGACATCCAAGTTGTAGTCAGGTGGGAAACAGGCAAACGAAACAGAGTTCCATAGACGTGCAGTTCTAAGAAAGAAGCTTTGTTCATGGAATCTAAGTTTTGATTTAAGCACAGATAAAGAGTGGGGAAAATTATTGACAGTGGTTTCAACTAGACGGGGATTTTTTGTGAAAGATTGGTGAGGGGGGAGCAGGGATTGGAGCTCAGACGAGCACTTGCCATCGAAGCAACGATAAAACAAAGATAGGCTCGCAACGTCTCTTCTGTGGGAGAGAGGTTGCAGGGAAGAGAAAAGGGCATCCCCCACAAGACCACGATGTCTATTTTGTACTCTGTCAAGGCAGTGCCTGAGCACTAATGAGGTTGTCAAACAACAGCTTAATGTCATCAGCAAACTCAGCATAATCATAAAATCAGCTAAGCTTACCCTAACCTTAGCCCTAACCCTAATCATAATTATAATCATAATCATAATTTTAATCATAACCTTAACCTTAATTCGAACCCTAGCCTTAACGCTAATCTTCACCTTAAACTTAACCCAAACTTTAACCCTAACATTAAACTTTACCCTAATCTTGACATTAACCTTAAGCCTATCCCTAACCGTAACTCTAACTTTACCCCTAACCTTAACCTTAGTATTGACCCTAACTTTATGCCTAACCCTAACTATATGCTTAACCCTAAACTTTACACTAATGTTAACCCTAATATTAACCCTAACTTAACCTTAATCTTAACCCTAACCTTAGCCTCAACATTAATATGAACCTTAACACTAACCTTGATTCTAACCTTAACTTAACTCTAACCCCAACTTTAACCAAAACCTTAACCTTTCCATTAGCTCTACTTTTACTCCAACCTTAACCTGAACTTTAATCTTAACCTTTAATCTTGAACTTTAATCTTTAATCTTAAGCCTAATCCCAATCTTTACCCTAATCTAAACTCTAAACTTTTTCTTAACCTTAACCTGAACCGTTACTTTAATAGTAAGATGTTTTCTCTTCTAAGTTGAAACCATTACTTCATTAGACAACGTTTGACACGGCACAACACACAGTGGAAATGTATTTGTATTTCCAATGCAGCCAAATCCCAAATTGTCAAATGATCATCACTATACAACCGATAAACTTTTGCTTTTATAAAAATAAAGTTATAACGTTAACCTTTATTCTTATTGTGCTCATTAAATTCTCCCATCACCATCATCATCATCATCAGCAGCAGCAGCAGCAGCAGCAGTAGCATCATCATCATCAGCAGCAGCAGCAGCATCATCATCATCATTATCACCATTATCATCAGCAGCATCATCATCATCAGCATCATCATCATCATCATCATGCAGTTCGTCAGTCTTGACGATGACTAGTCGTGGCCTCAGTGCTTTATTCCTTGGTGTTGGTGTAGTCTCACTCCATCGCCACAGGACTTCCCACCTTGGCTCCAAACTTGCTTGCGCAGTTTAGGTGCAGTATTGCGCATCAGATAGACACTCTCTGAACCTAGAATGCTCATGTCTGTAATGTCTTAAACAATAAAGGGAGACAACCTCTGGTGTCACAGGAGTTACGGCCCCTGGTAACATCCGGGGATGATCGGTCTGTATATTTACCAAACACGATTTCGAATATTCGTTTTCTCTCTCTCCTTAATCGCTATCCATCTCTCAACTACTCAACAGTAATAATCGATATTTAGTAAGTATCGATTACTTACTACACCAATCATTACAATGTCCAGTGGAGCGAACCCGTAAAAAAATCCATCAAAGCTGCCTTAATCAAAGGTCAAAGCTGGAAGCAAAAGTTATTCAAATTCCTGTTAGACTACCAGAAAACACCACACTCCACTAGAGGCGGTTCCCCAGCCTCAATCCTATTTGGCTGGACCATAAAATATTCTTTCAATCCTATTTGGCCGGACCATAAAATATTCTTTCAATCCTATTTGGCCAGACCATAAAATATTCTTTCAATCCTATTTGGCCGGACCATAAAATATTCTTTCAATCCTATTTAAAAAAAAACCGTCTACTACACTTAGTTACACCTATAGCTGGAGACGTAGCACTCAAGTCAAGGAAACAATGAAGAAATACGCTGACAGAAAAGCAAATGCAAAAACCCAACAATCTGAGTGTGGGTGACACAGTCATCATAAAAAACGACCTCACCTCAAAGTCACTTACACCCTACCAACCTCATCCGCTGAGAATAACAAAGAAAAAGGGATCCATGATCACTGCCACACACAAGGGCAACCAAATTACAAGAAATGCCAGCTTCTTCAAAAAAGTCCCCAAACCACTAACAAACCCTACACATAACCAACCCGAATACTCCTCATCTGAGGATGAGGGGCCCACACAAACGACAATACCACCAAAACCTAAAGACAAGCAAGGACAACACTCTTCAAATCTCAGCCGTTCAGTCCGGATAATACGGTCACCCAAAAAATTTGATTACTAAATGCCCAAACACCTATGTACATAATAATTCATCATTATCATTTTCTTCACTTAGGTTGACAGATCTCTCCTCGCACAGAAGTTGGACCCATCGGCGCAAGTACTCCAGACACATCATGTTTGAATAAACTCTTTGACACATATTGGAAAAAAAAAGAAAAAAAAGAGCATTGTAATGTCTTAAACAATAAAGGGAGATAACCTCTGGTGTCACAGGAGTTACGGCCCCTGGTAACATCCGGGGATGATCAGTCGGTATATTTGTCAAACACGATTTTGAATGTTCGTTTTCTCTCTCTCCTTAATCGCTATCCATCTCTCAACTTCACAACAGTAATAATCGATATTTAGTAAGCATCGATTACTTACTGCACCAATCATTACAATGTCCAGTGGAGCAAACCCACGATGTGTGGCAACAGAGGAGGCCGCAGTTTCTGGCCGAAAGTAATCTCAGTGAGGTAAACAGTCGCCCTATCCTGTCCGCTACTACACTTTTTCTCTTTGGATGAGGTTCTATGGCCTTTTAAGGAAAACTGCAAGGCAGCAGTAGGATTTGAAGTCAGAGTTCCCATCTCTTAGCCTTTTGCTGTGATTAGGCCCACAAGGCTGTGGTGTTTGATTTTGGAGTTGGTTCCCTAGTCTTTGCCCCACCAAGGGCACCCACAAGACAGTAGGGTAGGGGTTGGTAGTGTGCCAGGGCATGTCCATACATCAGTGGGCCATAACACTACTCGGAGATCTCCTACAAGTTTAGCCTGGGGCCACAAGGCATCCAGTTACCATGTGTAGCCAACGTGGAGGCACCATAGAAGTCTTGATGATTGAGAGGCTATGTACTGGCAGGTAAGATTTTCACCACAAGGTTAGACAGTGGTGTTAGCTGGAAGTGAGAAGGCATGCAAGTATAAACTTAACACTAACTTATACCTAACACACTAAACGCATCACATTCTCCTAATTAATATACGAAAGTATAAATTTATGCGTAAACTTTAAGTATTTACTTCAACAGTGCTTAATACATAGGTAGAGCTAGGTAGTAAGTTATAAAATATATATGGCGATTAAGCTACACAGAATATTCCGCATTTCATCCGTGATGAATCTTTGTGTGGATGAAATGCGGAATATTATAAATATATATATATATATATATATATATATATATATATATATATATATAAATATATATATATATATATATATATATATATATATATATATATATATAGAGAGAGAGAGAGAGAGAGAGAGAGAGAGAGAGAGAAATAAAAAGGAACAAACCGTATTATCTGTTCATCAACGTTTCGTCTTTATTTCGAGACTTCCTTGATGAACATAATACGGTTTGTTCCTTTCTATTTCTCTATTTTGTCGGAATACTATTTCCATTATTTTCATCATATATATGTGTGTGTGTGTGTGTGTGTGTGTGTGTGTGTGTGTGTGTGTGTGTGTGTGTGTGTGTGTGTGTGTGTGTGTGTAGAAATGATGGGAACGATTCAAATATTCTAATAAAATAATAAAGTTTAATTTGAAGGTTAGTAAAGTGCCTTTTCATCTAACTTGAAACCATTACTTCATTAAACAACATTTAATTGCACACAACACACAGTGGAGAACGAATGTGTGTTTCTCCAATCGAGTCAAACCCAAAAATTTTCAAGAGATCATCAATATACAACCGATAAACATTTTCTTTTTTTAAAAAATAAATTTGTAAAATTATTGTCAGCATCACTTTATCATTTTTTGTAGAAATTTGTTCATAATTCAGTATTAGGTTGACGACTCTTTTTTTTAAACCTTTTCTTGGAGTGAAAGACTAGTAGGAGATGCACCAGCCCAAATATGACAACAATACTCCATACATGGGCGAATTGTGGCCTTATAGAGGTACAGGATACCTTTAGGCGTTAGTAGCTTTTAGATTTTAAAAGTAAAAAAAAGTAGTTGGGTGCCATCAGCTAGAATCGAAACCAAAAGCAAAACTGTAGCATTCAAAGCTGGTGACGTTACCACTATACTAACATGACACGAATATGAACAAATTAAAAATTAAAAATAAACTAAGATGAATGTACAAAATGCTTAACAATTTTTTTTAAAATTTTGACCCATTTTTAACCCCTTAAAGAGTATTCTAACTGGCTAAAAGCCCATAAAAGTACGGTCAACAAAAGATTAAATCATTTGAGCCGTGTTAAGGAGGAAAGCTTCCAAAGTCAACATTCCTTCACCTTCCACCCAAATTGAGTTTGAGCAGTTTAGAAATCTTGATGACCTCTACACAGGACTGGACACTATTGTTGACCAGTAGTCAATGGGATAGTTTCGCAGTAATAGTTAGTAGTAGAAATAGGGGGGACGGTAAATCAAGAATTTGTTTACGTTGGACTTGAAGACGAATATATTGTAGTCAACTGGAAAACAGACAAACGGAAGAGAGTTCCACAGGCGTGCAGTTCTAAGAAAGAAGCTTTGTTCAAGGAATCTACGTTTCAGTTTAGGCACAGATAAAGAGTGGGAAAAATTATTGACAGTGGTTTCAGCTAGACGGGTGTTTTTTGTTAAAGTTTGGCGAGGGGGGGGGGACATAGATTGGAGCTCAGACGAGCACTTGCCATGGAAATAATAATAAAGCAGGTACAAACTCGCAACGTCGCTTCTGTGGGAAATAGGTTGCAGGAAAGAGAAAAGGGCATCCCCCGCTAAGCTACGAAGTCTATTTTGAACTTTGTCAAGGCAAACAGTACTCCATCGTTGGACGTACCTAGCATTTAGGTTTAAAATGGTGCTTATTCATTTTTTTTATTTTTACTTATTCACCTCAAACATGGTACATGAACATGGGCTACTATTTGGGACCATATTTACAGGGAGACTATGTAGGGAGTTGAACAGCGAGATGTTTGTTCACATTTCATTTAAACTTCTGCAGTTAAGTACAATCAGGGAAGCAGGAAATCTGGAGGGAATTCCAAAGTCTAGCAGTTCAAAGATTAGAGTAGAAGTCTTTGCAGCATCTAGGAACTTCTACAGTGAAGGGGTGGGATTTTGCTGCTTGTTGAGTTAGTACGTCCAGGGAGCACAAGTGCTGAAAATTCATCAGAGCACATTAAAATATTTGTAAAACTGTCACAGTGATGCAACTTTGCGACGATGGGATGGTACCGGGATTTTTTTATGTTTTTACATTTTCACACCAAACAAGGCGCACTGCCACTTTGATGTCGGGGACTACTATCAAGGACATAAGCTACAGGGGTACTATGTAGGGAGTTGGGCAGCAAGATGTTGATTCACGTTACACTTGAACTTCTGCATGTCAGTACAGTTGGGGAAGCAGGGACCCGGAAGGGAATTTCAAAGTCTAGCAGTTCTGGGGAAGAAACTACTGGAGTAGAAAGTTCTCTTACATCTAGGGATTTCTACTGTGAAGGGGTGGGATTTAGCTGCTTGTCAGGTTTGTCGGGGGTATTTACGTAGAGGGGGTACAAGTGCTTGTAGTTCGTCAGAGCATTCACCATAAAAATACTTGTAGAACAGGCAGAGGTATGCAACATTTCATCGATGGGACAGAGGCTGAAGCTTAGATGACAGTTCAGGACCTATCAGATTGGCGACTCTCTTTTGAACCTTGTCTAGGAGCGAGAGACTAGTAGAAGATGCACCAGCCCAAATGTGACAACATTTGCTATTGCACAATGACAACATGCGTACCACAGATTAAACCAACATAAGTCCGGTTCAAACAACCTTCTTAGTGACACTCAATATGGTTTCCGTTCTGCTAGATCTACAGCAGATGTGCTTACAGTTATATCGCATAGGATTAGCAAATCTCTCGACGGTGGCAATCTTTCTAGGGCAATTGCTCTTGACATATCTAAAGCCTTTGATAGGGTATGGCATAAAGGTTTACTTCATGAGATCGCTAGCTATGGTATAGCTGGAAAAGTCTTCTCAATTATTAAATCATTTCTTTCTGATAGGTTCATAAGAGTAGTAGTTGAGGGGCAAAAATCAGAAGCTCACAGTATTAATGCCGGTGTCCCTCAGGGGTCCATCCTGGGCCCAACTCTTTTCCTGATCACCATTAATGATCTTCCAAACCACATCCTTACATCATTTGTAGCCATTTATTCTGACGACACTACCATTTATGGTAGCACATCTAAGACAGTAAACGACCAAGTTCTCTCCAATTCTCTCTCCTCTGATCTTGAGCACATAGTACAATGGGGAAAGGAGTGGCTGGTTACTTTTAATGCATCTAAAACCAAGCTTCTCTCTTTACATCATCAACATTCTAATCCACATTTGGCATCAATTGAAATGAATGGCTCTCGTCTTCAGGAGGCCTCAAGTTTTGACAAGCTTCTGGGCTTGACTATTACTCCTGATCTTAAATGGAACACGTACATCAAATCTGTTGCCAAGGCCGCTGGAAAAATGGTAGGATCTTTCTATCGATCCGGTAAATATCTCACTGCTGATGCTATTCTCTATCTATATAAGAGCCAGGTACGTCCAAGGATGGAATACTGTTGCCACATCTGGGCAGGAGCTGCTAGAAAGGACTTGTCCTGCCTTGATAGAGTTCAAAATAGACTTCGTAGCCTCGTAGGAGATGTCCTTTTCTCCTCCTTGCAACCTCTATCTCACAGAAGAGATGTTGCGAGTTTGTCTCTGATGTATCGTTATTTTCATGGAAAGTGTTCGACTGAGCTTCAATCTATGGTCCCCCCTCGCCAAACTTTCACAAGAAACACTCGTCTAGCTGAAAACACTATCAATAATTCCCCCCACTCTTTATCTGTGCCTAAACCTAAACGTAGATTCCATGAACAAAGCTTCTTTCTTAGAACTGCACGCCTGTGGAATTGTCTTCCGTTTTCCTGCTTTCCGGCTGACTACAATATGGTTGTGTTCAAGTCTAAAGTAAATAAGTTCTTGATGAGCCGTTCCATATAAGTTATCAAATTTACCAAATTTTCATTACTAATGATTACTATATTGTCCAATTTCTACTGTACACTCTTTAACCCTTATCCTTGAGTGGCCTCTGGGCCTTGATAATGTGGTGATGCCTATGTAAAAAAAATAAAAAAAAAAATAAAAAGTAATTGTAAGAAAGAAATAGTGACAGCTAAGAGAAAATTAACTGAAACAGAAACCTGTAGAAAATCTGTATAAAAGCCAAGTACGTCCAAGGATGGAGTACTGTTGCCATATCTGGGCAGGAGCTGCTAAAAACAGCCTATCCTGCCTTGACAGAGTACAAAATAGACTTCGTGGTTTGGTGGGGGATGCATTTTTTCTCTTCCCTGCAGCCTCTCTCCCACAGAAGAGACGTTGCGAGCCTGTCTTTGTTTTATCGTTATTTCCATGTCAAGTGCTCGTCTGAGCTCCAATTCCTCGTCCCCCCCTCGCCAATCTTTCACGAGAAATACCCGTCTGACTGAAACTACTGTCAATAATTTTCCCCACTCTTTATCTGTGCCTTAATCCAAACGTAGATTCCATGAGCAGAGCTTCTTTCTCAGAAGTGCACGATTGTGGAACTCTCTTCCGTTCGCCTGTTTCCCACCTGACTACAACTTGGATGTCTTCAAATCCAACATAAACAAACTCCTGACAAACCGCCCCTTAAGTAAGACACTCTATCAAATCTCCAATACTAATGATTACTACAATACTATCTCATTGATTACTGTACACACAATAACCCTTATCCCTGAGTGGCCTCTGGGCCTTGATAAGTGGTGACCTCCATGTACAAAAAAAAAAAAAAAACGCATCGAAGCACAGATTTCTGGAAAATCTACAACAGTGTAGTAACTAATGGGAAATCAACAATTCCCCCACTATCCAACATTGTTTGCACAGCAACCGAGAAGGCTAGCATGGAGCTTGATCACGACCACCGAGATATAGAAGGCCTGTTAACTGAAAAATGCCTGCAGACAATGTAAGTAAGATTTGTCGAACTGTTACTGGCGATACTATATGAGGGCATTTTTAAAAAGAGCATTAAAACATGTTAAAAAAGAAAAGAAAGGAACCCAATTCGATTAATAATAAAACTGAACTTTATCTCTTCTATCTATCTATTCTTTCTTCTATTCTATCTATATAAATAAAATGAACTCATTTTTTCCCGTCTGATTTTGACATTAATAGGATTAAAAATCAAGATATTTCATGCAAATATAATATGCACAAACGGCAGAACAATATCTGAGGTGTGTTATAGGCTTATTATTTCTCAAATTCCTCGATAATCTTAGATTTCTATACTTTTTCTGCTGAGAAGTCACGGCCAAAATCGGTTAAGATCAATGGAAGTGGTAAAATATTTTCTCTCTAATAAATTCCTCCTCCCCCTGCCACCACTTAACACCGTTTGGGGATCGTTCACAAGGAACAGTTGAGAAGAGAACACCGGTTTGGCTTCGTAGTTCTTTCATATGAAGTTATTTAAAATCACTAAACTAAGCTGCAGTGCTCTGTGGCGTAGTGGTTAGCGTGCTGGACAATTCACATTATATTTTTCACGTTCGCGCCGACCTACCGTAGTCGTTTTTTTTTTTTTTTTTTTTTCCTAAACAACTGGAATGGACTTTTCTTGGTGGCCGAACTGTTAACGTTGCAGATGTTTTTGTTTTTTTTTCACACTTTATTTTCCTACTTTTACTCGTGACTCCGGGTTTGATCCTTCCTACTTACCTACCATAACATTTTTTAAAACTCCCCCCCCCCCGTCCCGGAAACAAACACTCGGGCAACGCCGGGTACCCCCGCTAGTTCAATATAAAATATAAATATTATTTATGTAAAATTACGTAATTTTAAAGCAATATACAATCTAATAATGATAAAACTGAATTATGAATTTAGGGAACAAACAATTAAAGAAACGTATTAAACATAAACATTTCTTGGCCTTCGGGACAAGATCACAGTATAGTATCTGTTCTGATGTTTTCTGTCCTCGGTCAGTGGAGGAGAAATCCTTCATGACTGAGACAATTTTTATTTTTATTCCTATCCAGAGTGCCCCTTATTGGGAAGCTGGATTTTCCCCACAAGATTATATGTGTAAATATTTAAATAACTATTACTTTAAATACAGAAATTATATTTAAAGTTTTGGTTTTCTGTTTTTCTATGTCCATTTTTTCCCATGTTTTTCATCAAAATGCGTAGCGTATTTTCATCAGTTACATGGTTAGGAATCCTATACGCCGCTATAGTCTTCATTTTCATATCAGTGTAGAATACATGAATACGGAAATGAAGTTCATATAACTACTAAAAGACAATCATACCATAATGTGAACATTGGTTAAAAACTAAGAAAATATAGTAAATACCTACGATAATAAATCAGGGCGGTGGTTAATTTGGGAAGGGACATTATTATTAATATTATGTTTATTATTATTATTATTATTATTATTATTATTATTATTATTATTATTTCACTCATTAGGAGTTGTCTCACAGGCCATCATCAGTAATCGCTCACTGGTAGTAACCTGCGGTGTTTGCTGGCGACCGTGTGACAACAAGTCTCCTCAGATTTCCAATGTTCTCCACCTCTTGACTACTCGTGCAGATGATTGCACGTTATCGCAACAGCCGTTTGCCATCGATTTCTCGTTGGCATCGGCCATTGATGTTTCCTGGGGTTTGGGTGACAAAATGCTTCTCCAAGGTAACAGATTTGAACTGCACACTTCCAGTGGAGGTCTGGTTAGTATTCTCCCACCTCGGACTTTCCATCCATCCTGACCCTTCACAACTTTTCTTCTTTTTTTTTTTTACATTTTCACCCCAAACAAAGCACATTGCCACTTTGATGTAGGAGTCTACTATTAGGGACACAGGCTACAGGGATACTAGGTGGGGAATTGGGCAGCAAGATGTTGGTTCACGTTACACTTGAACTTCTGCATGTCAGTACAGTTGGGGAAGCAGGAATCTGGCAAGGAGTTCCAAAGTCTGAGGAAGAAACTACTGGAGTAGAAGGCTCTCTTACATCTACGGATTTCTACTGGGAAGGGGTGGGATTGTATTGCTTGTCGGGTTTACGTAGAGGGGGTACAAGTGCTTGCAGCTCGTCCGAACATACACCGTTAAAGTACTTGTAGAACAGGCAGAGCGATGCTACATTGCGTCGATGGGACAGAGGCTGAAGCTTAGATGATAGTTCAGGACCTATTAGGTTGGCGACTCTCTTTTGAACCTTGTCTAGGAGTGAGAGACTAGTAGCAGATGCACCGGCCCAAATATGATAACAATACTCCACACATGGGCAAATGGTGGCCTTATAGAGGTACAGGATACTTTCAGCGGTCAGTAGCTTTCTAGCACGGTAGAGAGAACCTACCTTTTTCACAGCGGTCCTGCAATGCTCTCAATGTAATTGTTCCAACTCATATTTCCTGTGAACATTAGGCCGAGGAGTTTAAAAGATGCGCTTTCAGATAAAGAGACTTTGGCCATTGCTATTGGTGGTAGAGAAGGTTTCTTGTAGTTATTGAAGGAAACAAGTTTAGTCCTGGCAGCATTGAATGTGACCATCCATTTTTGTCCCCATTTCACTGCAGATTGGAGGTCATCCTCTAGTGTTTCTGCCATTTCTTTAGATATGTGTTCATTTGTTTTCCTGTCGTGTCTATTATAGAGCGTGTTGTCATCAGCATATATACCCATCTCACCGACAATTTTGTCAGGAAGGTCATTTATGAATATTAGGAATAATAGAGGTCCAAGGATTGACCCTGAGGCACTCCCGCATTTATATCATATTGTTTAGATGCACGGCCATCGAAGACAACCTGGATCTTTCTCTTATCTAAGAAGAATTTAATTATGTTAAGTATTCTTCCAGTGATACCTTATGATCTGATTTTCCTGAGAAGACCTTCGTGCCATACCCTGTCGAAAGCCTTAGATATATCTAGAGCTACCGCTCTACCCTCCCCTGCTTTGTCAAGTGAATGGCATATACGCTCAGAGATTACAGTTAGAATGTCTGCTGTGGAACGGGCTTGCCTAAATCCATATTGTTGGTCGGTAAGAAGTTTAGCATCTGTAAGGTGATGGACTAGATCTTGATTAATTATGGACTCAAATATTTTGGCAAAAAGTGGGAGGAGATTAATGGGGCAGTAATTTGCTGGGTCAGTTCTTTCACCAGAATTCTTGAAAACTGGTACCACAGAAGCAGTTTTCCAGCAGGCAGGAAAGCAAGATTCATTAAGGCATTTGTTGTAAATTTCGGGGAGGATTGGAGCTACTTTGGCGGAGCACTTTTTTAATAGCACAGCCGGGATGAGATCAGGTCCACATGCTTTTGCAGTGTCAAGAGTTTTTATAATAGTATGAACCTGAGAAGGGATGATTTCCAGATCGTCAAGTGTGGCATCTGTCCGCAGAGGAAAGTCTGGGAGAGGGTGGTTAGCAGGGGCTAGAGTAGAGTTGGAGGCAAACTGACTGGCAAGCATGTTAGCCTCCTCGGTTGCTGAGCAAACAACTTCATGATTGTTGGATAGTGGAGGAATTGTTGATTGCCCATTATTTACTACACTGTTGTAGATTTTCCAGAAGTCACAGGTTCCTAATTTCTGAGCTTCGATGCGTTTTTGGGTGGTTTCAGTAAATTCTCTCTTAGCTGTGGCTATTTCTTTCTTACAGTTACTTCTGGCTTCTATATACTTCTGTCTGTTTGAACTGGATTTATGTCGGTTAAATCTGTAGTACACGTGCTGCCTTTGCGTGATGGCAGCTGCACATGTGGAAGTAAACCATTGGGGAGAGTGGGGCTTGCTATAAAGTTTCCGCGTGGGGACATGTGCTTCAATTGCTGTTTTGAATCATTCAGTGGTCTCATTTGCGCACTCTTCAGCAGGAAGTGAAAAGATATTTCGCCATGGGGCATCTCTAATGAGATCCCTGATGGCTTCCCAGTCGGCTTTTTTATAATATCTCGTTGTTTTGAGCAATGGATCTTCCATTTTGGCTCTAGACTTTTGGGGGATTTCAACTATTATCACTACATGATCAGCATTCCCAAGTGGGCTGTGGGCGTTTGTAACACAATCATCAGGAACTGTGGTCAGAAACAGATCTAAAAATGATGCGTGTTGCTCTTGCTGGTCAGGGAAACGGGTTGGAAACGTAACCGTCTGTGATAGGGAATGAGATATAGAGAAGCTATGTGTTGTGGTACCAGCTGCGTCTGTGTAATTGCATGCCTGCGGAATTGTCTTCCGTTTTCCTACTTTCCGGCTGAGTACAATATGTCGAAGAAAATGCATGTAACACACACACACACACAAAAGCATATGAACAATTAGAGATGAACACACACAACCGCATATGAAACTAGACGATCATACGCACACGGAATCTTTTTATGTTATACACCAAACGTCAATTTGGTGCCCCTCTATGATAACCTTAGTGATAACTTCAATGAGAACACTATGTAACATAAGCACTACCAAAGAGTTAGGGCACCTGTACTACCAGTCAGGAACAGCAGCCAGGAACTGTCTATCAGGTACTCTCAACCCATCAGACAATGGTCAACCCAATCTACTTGTACTGGCATTATGATTAGTTGATGCAGCAGCCGCTCTAAGCACTACCAAAGAGTTAGGGCACCTGTACTACCAGTCATTATGATTAGTTGGTGTGGCGCCAGTCGAGGTCATCTACAGTGTTCTTTGGCATTTCATGGGGAACATGGACCCTGCGTGAACGGATTTTAATTTTTTTTAATTGAGCGTGTATTTATTTTATTTTTCGAATTTTTTTTTATTTCTTTAATTCAATTTGATTCATACTTTTATTTCGAACTTGTTTTTATTTTATTTTCATTTCATTTAAATTCATTTCCCACACTAAATATTTTTATTTTTTGTTACATTTTTTTTTTTTTCATATATATTCAAATAATGCTTTTGGCCCTTCTTTTTTTTTTTTTTTTTGCCTCAAAAAATTTTTCGTGATTAAATAAACCAATGAAAACCTTTTGCATATGCACTTTTTAGGGAGCAACCATTAAATTAAAACTCATTTACGTAGGGTTCACATTCCCCGTGAAGTACTTTTTTATTATTGTTGTTGTTATAATAATAATAATAATAATAATAATGATAATAATGGTGCTTGTGCAGTGCACCGTACTATATTTTAGACAGGATTTTCAAGTTAAATTTTATAGTATCTTTTTTTTTCATCAAATTGTTAGGTGAAAGTGCAGAATAGTTAGAAAACCTCTCCTTATTAAGAATGACTTTCTAAATAACGTTATTATTTCAGTATGGTAAGTACACGGCACAAATACCAAACAACATTTATTTATAAGATAAACACAAGAAAATATGCTAACTAAAATTTAATGTAATCTCTATTTTTAGTTCATATCAAAAATTTAATTAAAACTGATTAGTTAATGAATTTTTATGTATGAAATAAATGTTCGAGAGAATAAAGAATTTAAAGAATAAAGTGAATGTGTTCGAGAGAATAGAAAATTTTAAATTTCAGTCATGTAAATTATTTACAGATAAAATGCTATAAAACAAACAAACAAACAAAAAATTTTAAGTTTTAAATATATTTCAAAGAAATAAATTACGCCCGGTACCAAAATCTGGGTTTGACATTTGTTCCTGATCTTAAATGGAACACATACATTAAATCCATTGCCAAGGCCGCTGGAAAAATGGTGGGATCCTTCTATCGATCCAGTAGATATCTCACTTCTGATGCTATTCTCTATCTATATAAGAGCCAGGTACGTCCAAGGATGGAGTACTGTTGCCACATCTGGGCAGGAGCTGCTAGACAGGACTTATCCTGTCTTGATAGAGTTTAAAATAGACTTTGTAGCCTTGTGGGGGATGTCCTTTTCTCTTTCCTGCAACCTCTTTCTCACAGAAGAGATGTTGCGAGTTTGTCTCTGCTTTATCATTATTTTCATGGCAAGTGCTCGGCTGAGCTCCATTCTATGGTCCCCCCTCGCCAAACTTTCACAAGAAACACCCGTCTAGCAGAAAACACTATCACTAGTTTTCCCCACTCTTTATCTTTGCCTAAACCTAAGTGTAGATTCCATGAACAAAGCTTCTTTCTTAGAACTACACACCTATGGAATTATCTTCCGTTTTCCTGCTTTCCAGCTGACTACAATATGGTTGTCTTCAAGTCCAATGTAAACAAGTTTTTGATGTGCCGTTCCATATAAGTTAACAAATTTACCGAATCTCCATTACTAACGGTTACTATATTGTCCAATTTCTACTGTACACTCTTTAACCCTTATCATCGAGTGGCGTCTTGACCTTAATAAGTGTAAAAAAAAATCGTTTTAGTAAAAAAAGAAAAAAAATTGTCGTGAAAAATGTTTCTAACTTTAAAATATTTGGAAATACTCGATAACAGGTTTTATTCATTATTAAAAGAACGGACTGAAAAATATTCTCATATAAAATTTGTTTTGCAGATTAAAAAGTAAATAAAATGAAATGTTCGACTTCGTTCGATAGATATAAAAATTCAAAAACAAACCCACTTACTATTATATTTTGTTAGATTAAAATTATCCCAATGTGCAACTGCTATAATAATTGCAATTATATAATTATCCAAATGGAGAATTGTTTTTTCTCTTCAGGAGAATAAAAAAACATGCACAATCTAAGGCAACGAAAAATATTTTTTATGACGACATGGTTGAATACTAGAAACTTTCTATACCTACATGGTGATCTGGAAATGACGTCACGCTGTCATGTTCACTGGCCTACTCTCTTGGTAGCCGTGGCTTGATTGGCAGTTCGGGGTGGGGGGTGGTTGATGGGGGCTATTAGTTTTAAGCCAGACGGAACAAAGGTCATGACCCCCCCCCACACCAAACTGACCCAGATTGTATCAGTGCGACTGTTGAGGACATTCTGTCGGGGTATTGTCATGGTAAACAATTAAAAATGGTCGCTCATGGGTCCCTTTAAAATGGTTTCATTCTTTTTGTGTTTGTTTGCTTGTCATCTTTTTTTGTGTCACTCGTGTTAAGGATGAAAGCTTCCAAGGTCAACATTCCTTCACCTACCACCCAAATTGAGTTTGAGCAATTTAAAAATCTTGATGACCTCTACACGAAACAGGACGCTATTGTTGACCCTTCACAAAGGGTAAGCTTTATTTAACAAATGTGGTGACCCTTAATTATTAGGTTTGAGAGAGTTAAAAATATTAAGGACGGAAAACAGGTACCATGGGCAATCACTATTATTTGAATTAGCAAAAAAAAAAATAAATAAAATAAAATAAATAAATAATAAAAATAAAAAATTAAAATCCCTCTGTCTGTCTTACAAGTATTTTAATTGTACGTGCACCGTCCGACAACAGACTACAAGTCCTTGTACCCCCTCGACGTAAATACACTCGACAAACTCAACAAGCAGCAAAATTCCACCCCTACACAGTAGAGATCCCCAGATGCCAGAAAGCCTTCTACTTCGATAGTTTATTCCCCCAGAACTGCTGGACTTTGGAATTCCAGAGAGATAAATGGAAAGACAGACATTTTCATTTACATATATATACATATATATATATATATATATATATATATATATATATATATATATATATATATATATATATATAGAAAATGGCAGGAACACTAGAGGATGACCTCCAATCCGTAGTGGAATGGGGACAAAAATGGTTGGTCTCATTCAATGCTGCTAAGACTAAGCTTGTTTCCTTCAATAACTACAAGAAACCTTCTCTACCACCAATAGCAATGGCCAAGAGCACATTGCCTGAAAGTACTTCTTTTAAACTCCTCGGCCTAACGTTTACAGGGAATATGAACTGGAATAGATACATTGAGAGCATTGCCAAGGCTGCTGCAAGGAAGGTTGGCTCCCTCTACCGTGCTAGAAAACTACTTACGCCTGCCAGTATCCTATACCTCTATAAGGCAACCATTCGCCCATGTATGGAGTACTGTTGTCACATCTGGGCTGGTGCATCTGCTGCTTGTCTCTCGCTCCTGGACAGGGTTCAAAAAAGAGTCGCCAACCTGATAGGTCCTGAACTGTCATCTAGGCTTCAACCTCTGTCCCATCGACGAGATGTTGCATCCCTCTGCTTGTTCTACAAATACTTTAATGGTGAATGCTCTGACGAACTGCAAACACTTGTACCTCCCCGACGTAACTACCCCCGACAAACCCGACAAGCTACTAAGTCTCATCCCTTTACAGTGGAGATCCCTAGGTGCAAGAAAGCCTTTTACTCCAATAGTTTCTTCCCCAGAACTGCGGGTCTTTGGAACTCCCTTCCGGGATTCTGCTTTCCCAAATGCAATGATATGCAGAAGTTCAAGTGTAATGTTAACAAACATCTTTCTACTCTTCTCCCTTCATAATGACCCCGCTAATTAATTCCCTAATAGTAGCCCCCTGCTTCAAAGTGGCACTGTGCCTTGTTTGGGGTGAAAATTGAATAAAAATATATATATATATATATATATATATATATATATATATATATATATATATATATATATATATATATATATATATATATATGTATATAAACGTGTTCACAACGGATTGAAAAACTTGTTGAGAATAGTTGTAAGCGTCTCTGAGGAGTGACTAGATGGAATATTTACAGTTCTATGGACGAGAGGCAACTGTCCATCCTTTCACGAAACAGCTGTAAGAGCTTAACGCCAAAAAAGTGAATTTCTATTCATGTAGGTTGTGATTTTATTCAATTTACGTATATATATATATATATATATATATATATATATATATATATATATATATATATCATTCAAACACAGTAGTGTTTGAATATATGATAAAGTGGCAGTTTTAATCATTTACAACTGCTTTAAATCTTCACTGCTCATTATTTTTCGACCAAATTTCAAACAATTATTACAGTTTTTAGATCACCTTCTTAGCTATATTGTGAAAAAAAAAATTCAATTTTTGTTCTGTAAAACAAAAGTTATGATAAATTTACTGGTGTTCAAAATCGTAAATAAAAAAACGTAAGGAGGTGAGCAACGGTTTTTTATGCCTGGTTTCCATAGCAATCACGTCACTTCAGCGACTACTATTGCTACCAATTCACCGCTCTTGCGAAAAGAGAAGTAACACGTGAAACAGATAATGAAAGGGAGATAATTGGAGGGATCTTATTGAAAGCAGACGAGTGTCGTACATTATTATTACATTCGTGTATGTTATGTTTATGGGGCAAAAAATAAGAACAAGTGAATTTACTTTAATTTAAACAAAGAACAAGTGAATTTACTGGACGCCTGGAAAAATCATGAATTACAATAGAAAAATGCGAGCATGAAAAGTAATATGGTTAAGCTTAAACATGGAAAAGTAAATGACTAGTTGTTAAAACTGGAAAAGAAAAGGACAAGATATTCTAGTAAAAAATATAATAAATTTATAACTTAAATATTGCAGTATTAAGATTTTTTAAATTCAACATTATATAACCAATTCTGCAATATTTTAAGTTATAAAATTATATTTTTTACTAGGATATCTTGTCCTTTTCCAGTTTTAACAACTAGTCCTTTATTTTTCCATGTTTAAGCTTAACCATATTATTTTCATGCTCCCTTTTTTTCTATTTTATATATGTTTTATTTTTTTTATTACCGTTTTATCTGCTTAGTTACACATGTTTCGATTACCGAATTGTATTAACGATCCAGTAACTTCATCAGAAATTACAGGTTTGTGTAATGTCTGATGAAGTTACTGGATCGTTAATACGATTCGGTAACCGAAACATGTGTAACTAAGCAGATAAAACGGTAATAAAAAATCAAACATATTTGCTCTGCAATAGTATTGAGCACTTCCTTTGAGTTTTTACTAATTACCATTTTTGATATATATATATATATATATATATCCTCCCTTTACTTTCTCCCTCTCTCTCTCTCCCTCTCCCTCTCTCTCTCTCCCTCTCTCTCTCTATCTATCTATCTATCTATCTATCTATCTATCTATCTATCTATCTATCTATCTCCAAACTAATAAGTCAACCTTACCTCCTTCGACAATTACGCTCGCCGTGCAGGTAACAACAGTCAGCTAGCCAATATAACATAGAAAGAAAAAGAAAGAAAATAAAGAACGGGTAGGAATAGGGGAGGGTGGGGGTAGACAAAATGTTACCTCAACCACCACCCATCCCCACCCACTCTTCACCCAACCTCTCTTCTTCCCAATCAGAACTCACCGCCATAGCAGGCCTTAACTATAATAATAAATACCATTCGCTGGCTGGCCTGATTTTTTTTTCCTCTCTGCTAGCGCGCACGTCGACTATTTCTGTTGGAGATTGGATGACCCTGGTCTTGCAATAAAAGCCTCCCCGGCCTCTTTCTTACCCTCGCAACACAACCTTACCGTGCACGCCTCTCCACAATATCTAACCCTAACCCTAACCTCCACCCCCACCACCTCTATTATCTCTCTTTCTTTTCTATTTTCTTTCTATTTTATTTATCCTCCTTGTCAACCTCCTCCTTTCTCGCCTTCCCAATATGTCTGCATATCTCTCTTTGCTCGTGCAGCTTCTTTCTCGGTTTCTTTTGCTACATCTCTCTCTCTCTCTCTCTCTCTCTCTCTCTCTCTCTCTCTCTCTCTCTCTCTCTATCTATCTCTCTCTGTCTTGTTGTATATATTTACATGTATACACACACATACACACACACTATATATATATAAATATAAATATATATATATATATATATATATTATTTATCACTCTTGTTATCTACATCTTTTCGCTATTTTCTATTTTTCCTACATGCCTCTATCTATCTCTCTATTTATTTATTTCTCTCTCTCTCTCTCTCTCTCTCTCTCTCTCTCTCTCTCTCTCTATCTCTCTCTCTCTCTATCTCTCTCTCTCTGTTTCTTCGTTTTACTCCTTTCGTCTCTCTCTCTCTCTCTCTCTCTCTCTTGTTGTATATATTTACATGTACACACATACACACTATATATCTATCTATCTATCTATCTATCTATCTATCTATCTATCTATATATATATATATATATATATATATATATATATAGTAATTTATAAATATATATGGCGATTAGCTACACTGAATAAAACCCTCAACAGAAGAGGACCATATAAAAACAATAAACAACCACAGAATTCGCGCATAAGCCTGACGAATCCTAGAGTGTATGAAACGCCGAATATTCAGTGTAGCTTAATCGCCATATATATTTTATAAATTACTAACTAGCTCTACCTACGTATTGAGCACATTTGAAGTAAATACTTAAAGTTTACGCATAAATCTATACTTTCGTATATTAATTTTATGTGAGTAAATGAAGTAGTTATTATATATGTGCTCAGGAATTGTAAATGTCAACTGAATTAAGGGGATAAATTGTAAGATGGTCAACATCATAAACTTTGGAATATAAACTTTTGTCATTCATTTATTGTATACCTCTGTAATCACATTGAGCTTATTAAGCAAGGACTGCTGGTGTATATCATAAATTATAAAGAAATAAAGGATATTTCCACAGATTTATATATATATATATATATATATATATATATATATATATATATATAGATATATATATATATTAGCAGAAGTACCCGTCGTTGACTGGGTTCAAAAACAGCCTACAGAAAATGGACTCTGATTTATGAAAGTATGATAGGTTATGAAAAGGAAGGGTTGTAAAGAGATAGCTTCGAATTTGGGGGTATCAAAACCAAAGCAAAATATGATGAAAGTAAAAATAAAGTAGATAAACCCCATAATTTATTATACCATACCTGTTCACACTGAAACACTTATCACAATATTCTGTGGATCTATATTAAAAAACCTTGTTAAACTTTGTGACATATTTCCATTCTATGGAGGTCAGGCGCGAACGAACATCCCATAATTTCATTATACCATATTTCTTCAAACAGAAACATAATTATCAAAATATACTTACGCAGATAGATATGAAAAGTCTTTATTAAAGTTTGTGTCTATTTCCATTCTATGGAGGCCGGGCGCGAACGCAGACCCCACAATTTTATTATACCATCCCTATTTAAGTTAAAACATACTTATCAAAGTATTCTTATGTACATCTATATCAAAAACACTTGTAAACGTGTTTTTGTTGTTTTTTTTTGTTTGTTTTTTTTTGTTTGTTTTTTTTCCATACTGTGTGGACGACTCAGGTGCAAAAAAAATTTAAACTGTAAATTAAATTTTACAATAAAATTTATTATTCGACAGAATACAAACAATTCAAACAATGTTCAAAATCCTTATTCCGCGAAGTTTCAAAGAATGCTAATCTTGCTATTCCTCTCAAGAACAGCATTCTTTGAAAGTCCGCAAAAAATGACTTTGAACATTGTTTTAATGTCTGGCTAGCTTTTAACTTTTATTCTCCCTTCCTAAACTTCTTCAACCTCGCTCAATATAAAGACATCTTCAGACCGAGTCTTGGGTTTGTATTACTGTACACATAGATTCGAAAAAGTTGTCAAAAAACAAATATATAACAAATAAATGTTATCAAAGGCAAGATAAGTTACTTTTCTACCAAACTGGATATATTTTTCGTGTTTTTATTCAATGTAACATATTTATTCAGCTCGAAAACCATACAGTGTTTACCGATGTATTGGAACATTCAAGATGGCGTCTGATTCTCTCTTTAACACGGTAAGTGTGGGAAAAGATGTTATAAATAAAAAAAACGGATAAAATACTGTTAAAAACTCGCTCAATATATGTTACCGTGACATAGGTTGACATATATTCGACGGGTTTTTAATATTATTTTGTATGGTCTTTTATTTATAACATCTTTTTCCAAACTTACGGTGTTAAAGAGGGTGTGAGACGCCATCTTGAATTTTTGAATACATCGGGAAACACTGTATGTTTTTCGAGCTGAATAAATATGTTACATTGAATAAAAACACAAAAAATATATCCAGTTTGGCAGAAAAGTAACTTATCTTGCCTTTGATAACATTTATTTGTTATATATTTGTTTTTTGACAACTTTTTCGAATCTATGTGTACAGTAATACAAACCCCGAGTCTTCATTTACTTTTTTTTTTACCTCACTTCATATTAAAAGCATGCTTTAAAAAATAAATCTATGTACATACCGATGTCTTCTACCTATCTACGTTTCGTACTGCAGCCTACAGGGTGGTCAAAAAGTCAGGTAACATGTTAAAGGTAGAAAAAAACAATATGATCCATTATAATCTCTATTCGTTTAATATTATTTGTTTAAATATTTGAGTGTAATATATAAACTACCCCTCCTGATTTCTGGCTTTGGGGCTATGTAAAGGATAGCGTTTATGGCAAGAAGCCTGATACAATAGCGTCTTTAAAGTTATTTATTGAAGAGGAGATTGCGCGGATATCAGCTGACATGATTACACGTGTTACACAATCAGTGGTTAATCGCTTCCAGCGATTGATAGAGAGAAATGGACGACAATTAACAAAATAAACATATTTCATGTTTGTTTCATTTTATATTTCAATGTATGGTACTTAAATATACGTGTATTGCTAATATCGTTTTTCTTTAAAATGTTACCTGACTTTTTGACCACCCTGTATGTACATGCCTTCGTCATTCTATCGACTGGCACTAATAAGGTATTTGGTTCTCTCCCACTGCAAGAATTTAGACACCAAGGTCGGAAAGTAAGATTGAGAAGTCAGCGCTCAAAAAATGCCTGGGCAACCCCATCGGTATTCCTTGATAAGGGCGCCTCAGGCGATTAGCAATAAACTAATCCCTTCTCAAAGAGAGAAGGCAAAGCCTGGAAGGGTGGACCTTCTATAACTGCACAGAACTTTACTCCCACCACAAAATCAACAGGGTCCAGATCATTACAGGAAGTGACGAAGGTTTAAATTAAGGTTAGTCAAACGAAAATATCGGCGAAAAAAAAAACGACTGTTGCCTTCACTACGGCTTACGGGAGCCCTCTCCACCCCAACACACATATATATATATACACAGAAATATGCATGGTGCTAGTTGGCCATTGACCCCGAAAAAGGGTCCATTCGCCCTTTGAAAGGTCTTGTTTTTAATCCTTCGGGGAGACTAGCCGCCCTCCTCACCAAACATGTCTGGTGGGGAACCAGTTTAGTCGCCGGTGACCCGACCGTGAGGCAGTTAGTACTGGGTTACATGGTACCAGTAGCATATGACATGACCTGACCACTGACCACAGATAGGCAGACAGAAACATACATACATACATACATACATACATACATACATGCATACATACATACATACATACATACATACATACATACATACATACATACATATTAATTGGGGGGGGGGGTTCTTGTCTTGTTTTTTTTTTTTTGTTTTTTTTTACACTTTTTAAACAGCAGCCATAAAACAAAGTCTAAGAATACGACAATATCTACAGAGCCAGTAATCTTTTCTCCTTTAATTTGTTAAAAATTATTTGAAGGTTACTTATACCGTAAAAGTAACGATTTTTTTCTTTTTAGAACAATCATCTTTTGGACAAAGGATAGTTAAAAACCAACAAATATGTACTTAATCAGTTCCGGCTTGTGTTACAAAAAACAGTTGAAAACAAATAATAAACAATTTGAACACAAAGTAACGGAAAATTTGAATACAAAATAATGGGCCATTTGGACATAAAATGGTGAAGTATTTGAACACAAAATAATGAACAATTTAAACACAAAATAATGAACCATTACAACACAAAATAATGGAAAATGTGAACACAAAATAATGAACCATTTGAACACAAAATAATGGACCATTTAAACACAAAATAATGAACAATTTAAACACAAAATAATGAACCATTACAACACAAAATAATGGAAAATGTGAACACAAAATAATGGCCCATTTGAACACAAAATAATGGACCATTTAAACACAAAATAATGAACAATTTAAACACAAAATAATGAACCATTACAACACAAAATAATGGAAAATGTGAACACAAAATAATGAACCATTGTAACACAAAATAATTGAAAGTAATAGAACATTTGAACAGAAAATAAGGAGCCACTTAAACACAAAAAATAGACTATTTATACAGAAAATAATATACTATTTGAACACTAAATAATGGACCATTTGAACACAAAATAATGAACCATTTGAACACAAAATAATGGACCATTTAAACACAAAATAATGAACAATTTAAACACAAAATAATGAACCATTACAACACAAAATAATGGAAAATGTGAACACAAAATAATGGCCCATTTGAACACAAAATAATGAACCATTTGAACACAAAATAATGGACCATTTAAACACAAAATAATGAACAATTTAAACACAAAATAATGAACAATTTAAACACAAAATAATGAACAATTTGAACACAAAATAATGAGCCATTTGAACACAAAATAATGGTCCATTTGAACAGTAAAAAGAATATTCCAAAACAGAACTATTTGTTGTTAGTGTAATATCGAGCGGAAAACAATGCACAGTTATAAAATATAGAATAGCTTTATTCCGTTAGGTACAATAATAAAAATCCGTGTCGGGTAGGAACAACTAATAAGTGAGGTTACAAGTAAGCTGTAGCTTCAATTGATCCCAACCGTTCTTGCCCTTTTTATACATATGTGAACCGTAGTCACCTGTTCAAGCCACGTTACAACAGATATATAAAAATCGAAACAAGAATTTAATTTAAAAAAAAAAACTCAAACAGTATCAAACAATCATTAATTAATAAAACAGAAACAATAATATTTTGCAACGTTGTCCGAGAACCAACACGTTGTATATTCCGTCGCAAAGCAGACCAAGAATAGGAAAGAACTCCAACTCGCTTTTTGTTTCGTACAACGACATTTATTTTCTCACTTTTTTGTTACTGTTTTGACTTCCCCCACACAATCGTCATTTCGAGCGTCATTCATTGCCAACGTTATCCACGTCTCTCCCGTGATCGTTCTCTTTTTTATAGTCATTTTTTTTTTTTTCATCTTTACCGGTGACGTAATCACAGCCTTAGTCTTGTATCCGAGGAAACGCGCAGGTTTAAATGATCACCCCTTTGTTTCTGCGGGATAACCATCCTGGATTTATCTTCATCATTATGCATGTATCCAAGATTTCAATTTCGATAAAAAAAAAAATTACATAAATAAAATATAGTAATTAAAAAAAAAAAAAGAAAGAAACAATATACATTAATGTAGCTAGAAAATAATAATGATAGACATAAGAGCGTTAATAGTAAATTGATATTTAAATTAGGTCAAAACTCCTTGTTACGTTCTGTTTGGTAGTTTTCCTATTCCGTTCTTTTGGTTTGCTTTCTTTTTGATAAAGAGACATTTATTCTCGAAATTATCAAAGATAATATACGTCCAGGTTATATAAAACAGTAAGTCCACGTATGATTTGGAAAAATGAAGAGATATTATGCTTTATAATCTTAATTAATATCAGCTTCGTTCCTTTGCTTTGTTTGCACGTTACTTCACCAGCCCGATGTCCTACATTGTTAGCATCTTTTTACACACACACACACACACACACACACACACACACACACACAGATATGCGCATGCGTGAGTGTGTGCGTGTTAGTGTGTGAAAAGAAAAATGCGTGTATATCTGATCATTTTAACTTACTTTAATTTACGCTTGCTTTCTAAACTCACACACATACATTTATATATATATATATATATATATATATATATATATTTTAACTCTGTGTGTGTGTGTGTGTGTGTGTGTGTGTGTGTGTGTGTGTGTGTGTGTGTGTGTGTGTGTGTGTAGAGGCTGTTTTTCCAGTAAAGTAGACTTAGCCGGCGCAGTTGCTAGATAAATTATTAAACTCGAAGAAAGCAAATGCGGTTCCAACCGGTTTTCTACGTCGAGTAGAAAGAGCGGGAGCGACGAGGAGGGCAGGCGGGGGGGGGGGGCAGAAAGGCGTGCTTGATTCGGGAAGGGCGTACGTGACGAGGTCAGTTTACAGGGCATAAGAGAGGGAGACAGGGTGGAGAGTGAGAAAAGAAGAAAACGAAGAAGAAGAAGAAGAAGAAGAAGAAGAAGAAGAAGAAGAAGAATGTTTTCCTAGAAAATAAAAAAGAGCGCGCAACTGAAAGAAAGAGGAAGAAGGGAGTGCTAGTAGTAGTAATGGTGGTGGTGGTGGTGGTAGGAGCACTGCTACTCTAATTACGACGTAAGGTAAGAGGTTTTTAAAAGTACAAAACCTGAAAATGGAACAGGATGAGAAAGACGAGGGAGGGGAAGAGCTGGGGTGTGAAGAGAAGAGAATTCGGCGGTAACATGCGGTGTGGGGGGGAGTGATTGGTGGTGTAATTGTTAGTGTAGGGTGGGAGGGGGGTGCAAGTCGTTTGCATTGGGAGAGTAAGTAGGAAGTAGGCTTGCTTGGCGAGCCGGGAGTACGGAATGGAGTTAGTTAGCTATATATATATATATATATATATATATATATATATATATATATATAGATATATATAGATATATATATATATATATATATATATATATTATTTTTAAAAATCTAACTATCCACTGACACGTGTTTCGAAATCGGGACCCCACGGTAATGAGTCTGAACCCCTTACAGCTGACCCATCTCGCCGCTCGGCTATCTGGATATATCTTGATTTACTTAGATATTGTTTGTTTTGGTTTTAGCGATATGTTTTGAATGAATTCAATTATTTACGAAAGGGCATTTTTACCTAAATGCGAGTTGGGAATAATTTTCCCTTTAACCAACTTGGTATCCCCACAGTGGGTGCGGTATATATATATATATATATATATATATATATATATATATATATATATAGGTGTATCAGAATTTTTGTAGGAATTTTTGACACCCCTAACACTAAACTGCGAATAAAATATAAAAAAACTCGTAATTTCTCTTTTAAAAGTGGGTTATTTATTTTCTTTATGGATTATACTTCCAAAATAAACTATTAAAGTTATTTTAAAAGTAATAGAAATATTTTTTTTAAAACAGTAATGAAATTAATTGAATTTTACGAGCTCAGTATTTTTCAATTTTTAAACTTTAAAAATTTATCAAAATTTTTCTATTGATTCAATTTTTACGATATTTTCAGGGTCAATGTGAAATTTTATGCTCTTTCCAATGAACTGAATATAATATTTTAGACAAACGTTTTTTTAATTCATCCCCCCCATTTCAAGTGTCTATTAAAAAGTAAATAATTAATTTAATCACCAAAGTTTTATATAACACAAATTGAAGATAAAAGATCAATAAATAATATATTCAAATTTAAAACAAAAAAAAGTAGTATTTTTTAGAAATTTACCTGTAAAGTCCGAAATTTAAAACCTTTTTTTTAAACCACGTTGTTTGTTTTTTCTTTTCTTTTTTTTTAATGAAACCTTGGTCCTTGCTCCTTTAATTGAAAAAAAAATTAGGGCTTGAATTACATTTTTCGAGTAGTTATAAGCTTGGAAAGACAGGGGGCGAATTAATTCACGCCTCTCATTTTGAAATGTCTATGAAAAAGTAAATAATTAATTTACTCGCCAAAGTGTTATATATCACAAATTGAAGATAAAAGATCAATAAATAATATATTCAAATTTAAAACAAAAAAGTAGTGCTTTTTAGAAATTTACCAGTAAATCCGAAGTTTAAAACCTTTTTAAAAAAAAAAAAAAAAACACGTTGTTTGTTTGTTTTTTTTTTGTTTTTTTTTGTTTTTTTTTTTATGAAACCTTGATCCTTGTTCCTTTGATTGAAAGAAAAATTAGTGCTTGAATTACATTTTTCGATGAGTTATAAGCTTGGAAAGACGGGGTGGAATTATTCAATATTTTTCACGAAATTTCTGACATACCTAATATATATTTCTGTGGAAATATATTTTATTTGCTTATCATATATACCAATCCTTATTTAAGACGCTCAATGTAATTACAGAGCAATATAGTGAATAAATGACAGAAGTGTATATTCCAAAGTTCATGATGTTGACCGTCTTATAATTTATTCCGTTAATTCAGTTGACATTTACAATTCTTGACAGTATCTGTTTCGTAGCGTAAAATCAATCACTTAATTATTATATCAATTAGTGAATCTATTTTGCCCTTAACTCATCAAAAGAAATAGCAGCAATCAATTACGAGTGGACTACTAGTTTTTACTAATTTGGACATGATTATTCAGTTGGTAATGGTATTTTTACTTAAAATGTATTTTTATTTATCTAAATTATGTAACAAAGCTGCTGATGCTGAGCGCAGCATTTGGTGCATAAAGATATACAAATGATCAAGCCAGCTGTGCGAAGTGACGTCACAGCAAAGAACAATGTGATTTGAAAATCTTAAGTAGGACGATCCCTGGTGTGTATGTGGTATTATGGTTATTGAGAACTTTAGCTAGGATTAGCGTAGACAAACCCAAGATACAAGGATGAGGAGGATGACCATAGATCTCCCTTCTCACTTTTTGATTGGTTTTCTACCTGAGTTTGTTTGTTTTGAAAAATAAAATATATAAAACCAAGGACGTGTAACTGCTGGAGAAGGAGAAATAAACTGCTTAAGTATTTAGAAAAATTGCGTTGTTGGAAATACTAAATATAAAGGCTTTTATTAAAAAGAAAGAGAGTCGAGTTTCTTTCTTTCTTCTCTTTCTATGCGACGGAGTCTAAACGTGTTGGGTCCGTTAAAATGAAACGACACTGGTAAAACAAGACGTACAATGCTATAATTATATTTTCACTTTTTTATTTGGCACTTTATGACTACAATAAATTGCGGTTTCACTTAATGCCTTAACTAGTAAATTCTAGCGTTGCTACAAATATAATTCGCTGATTTCTTTATGTCCTCTGATGAGAAGAATAACATGAATTGAAACTCCGCGAAATAAGAACTTTGTAAATTGTTTTTTTGGAGTATTCAGTCGAACACGTACAGTTTTAATTTTCTTTCTCTTATAATAAGCTCTACTCTCTATTGCGTATTGAGCTTTTTTTTTAATTCGGTTGGGATTACATTTTCTATATATAAATACTGTTATTTATATTAGTTTGAAGTTTACCATTGTGTATATCAGGTAAACACTACATCCCTGTGTTTACATTAATTAAATATATATATATATATATATATATATATATATATATATATATATATATAGTCTTTGAAGTTTTCGACATTTGAAACCATACAAAAATTTACTTTTTATCATTCGTTAAAAAAAAAAAAAACACTTAGTCAGTAAGTCATTTAATCACCTGCAATCACTGCATCAACTCTCTCGAATTTACTATAATACCATTTTTTTTAAGGGATCATCAGTTGTTTACCATGAAACACTGTTTCAGAGATTTAAAAACAAAACAGTATATTACATCATGGCTCCCCAGCAGTGTTGATCAAACACCACCACCCTTAATCTTAGGAAGAAGACATGTTACAAAAATTTGATCAAATTTCCTATTCTTAATTGCAATTACTAACCTTTTCATAGTATAAAAATGAATTTCTTACCTGTGCGATTCATCAATTTCCACATTTAAAATGGATACATTTTTTAATTTATCAGTCTTGTTTTTATAAGATTTGGATTAATCCATTTAACTACTTATCACCCCCACTATAATTAGTAGTTTGTATATTTACATTCTTATTTATTTAAAATTAGATATATAAAGGTTAAAAATATTTTATTTTTACATATATACATTTTTTTTAATTTTTTTTATTTTTTTTTATTTATTTATTTTTTTTATCTATAAAATTTATTATATGTAATTATAAATACATTTTATACATTGCTAATATAGTTTTGGATTTCCTTTATTAATATAGTCTGGTTTATCTTAAACGATTCAAAAGCATCAGGATAACGAATATATATAACGATATATATATATGAAAAATAAATCCCAAGATTCGATACACCAAATTTCAAGATGTTGACCATCTTGCCGTTTATTTCCTTAAGTATGCTGACATACATGTCTCGTAGTGAAGAATGATTCATGTAATTATTATGTCAATTTTTAAATTTATTTCGCCCTTAACTCATCAGAAGAAAAAGCACTAATCATTTTTAAAAGAAAATAAAGGCATGTGGGTATGATTGCAAAATCTGAAAATTGGGACAGAAGTTGTAATTATCTTTTCATGTTGTTACGCCATCTTAAAAAAAACGATATGATGATCAACATTTTGAAATTTGGAATATAGATTTTGTCATTTATTTGCTATATGATCTATAATTATATCGAGCTTCGTAAATTAAAAGGATTGGTATAAATAAAAGGTAGAATATAATTGAAGAAACATATTTCCCACCGACACACACACACACACACACACACACACACACACACACACACAGAAACACACAAACACACACACAAACAAACACATATTACGTGTGCATATGTAAATATAGAAAGAAAGAGGGAATGTGTGTGTATTTAGAGAGAGAGAGAGAGTGTGTGTGTGTGTGTGTGTGTGTGTGTGTGTGTGCGTGCGTGCGTGCGTGCGTGCGTGCGTGCGTGCGTGTGTGTGTGTGTGTGTGTGTGTGTGTGTGTGTGTGTGTGTGTGTGTGTGTGTGTGTGTGTGTGTGTGTGTGTGTGTGTGTCAGGGGGAGAAGGCACGCGCGTGTGTCTATGTAAAAAGACGGGGAGGAAGGACATGGAATTACTAAACATATTTGAACGCCAAGATTGAAGAAATGGGGATGGAGAAGACGTTTGGAACAGTGAGGCAGGCGATTTTGAGCGAGATCGGAGAAACGACGCACAGGAAATGAAAAGTAGTAGTAGTAGTAGTAGTAGTAGTAGTAGTTTATTGTCAGATACGGATCATGCAACTGAATAAACTGCCGTGTGTGTCTAAGTTACGCCGCGAGAATCTTACTGTTAAAATCTCCCAATCTCTCTTAAGGAACCTGAACAAATTCTACCAAAATACTATGAACAGAACTACAAACAACGATATAATCCCGACCCCAAACAGCTCATTATAATCTTATCATTCGTTTGAATATCGAACAAATATATGTGTGTGTGTGTGTGTGTGCGTGTGTGTGTGTGTTGTGTGTGTGTGTGTTTATTCAATTATATTTCACACTTTATTTATACGAATCCTTGAATTCATGAAGCGCAATGAACTACAGAGCCAATACAAATAAATGACAAAAGAGCTATATTCCATATATATAAACTAAATAAGTTCAAATGTATTGAACTAAAAAAATCAACATCTTTTTAAAATTAATCAATATATATGTAGAACTTCTATAAGTAAAATTATATAAACATTAAAAACAAAAATCAGTGTTGATTCGACCATGCTAATCGTCTCTACAAACGTTCCAGAATCTGCTTATAATAATCTTCACTATAATTTTACATACATTTTACGCTATATATCTTATGGCCAAGATCAAATCACAAAGTGTAGTATCTGTTCCAGCAGATACTGCAATCAAAGAGCATCTGAAGGCAACTTCACATATAAGATCATTGGCCAGTAGGGGAACCCCTTCATACCAATTCTCATTATCCCCGCTCCCCTTCACTGTCCACATTAAAAACGGCTTTGTGCCTAATATGCTCAGCAAATAAATAAAAACTATATATTGAGCACTCGTCAGAAAAATTCTGATAGTCTAATATACTAGGCCACAAATATGTCTTTGTGTGTGTATGTGTGTGTATTGTACATATATATATGTATATGTATATATATACATATATATGTATATATATATATATATATATATACATATATATATATATACATATATATATATATACATATATATATATATACATATATATATATATACATATATATACTAGCAAAAGTACCCGTCGTTGAATATATATATATACATGTGCTCATAAACATGTAATTACACTTTCTGCTATTATTTCGTCACATAGATGTGCGTGCGTGCGTGCGTGCGTGCGGCGCGCGCGCGTGCGTGCGTGCGTGCGTGCGTGTGTGTGTGTGTGTGTGTGTGTGTGTGTGTGTGTGTGTGTGTGTGTGTGTGCGCATTTCTAAACGACCCGGCGCGTTTATAAAAGATGACGTGGCGTTCATTGCGCGCGCTACTGCCACCACCAAATTGAAACTACTACTCCCACCACAACCCGAACCACGCACAACTACATATCCCCAGCAATACAGCTGCTACAGTACAATCGCA
>NC_136518.1:1999189-2006689 GCF_053919585.1 Euprymna scolopes | reverse complement strand
GCCAGGCGCGAATGCAGACCCCACAATTTTATTATGCCATCCCTATTTAAGTTAAAACATACTTATCAAAGTATTATTATGTACATCTATATCAAAAACACTTGTAAACTTTTTTTTTTTAATTTTTAAATTTTTTATTTCCATACTTTGTGGACCAGGTGCGAATGCAAACCCCACAATTTTAATGAACCACTGTTCTGCCAGATCAAACATACCCATTCCTGTGTCTCGATACATCTTCTATCATTATATGTGATCAGTTTTCAATAATAGTCAACCATATAGGAGCCTATTCGTGACTAGACACACATACAGACGTTCAGCTTTATATATATATATATATATATATATATATATATATATATATATATATATATATATATATATATCCTTATTTATTGGTTAGAATTCAATATGGCGTAATGGAAAAATAAAGAAGTATTATCAGCTTCTCTTCCAATTTTCGGATTTTAATCATTTTAATTCCTTTTGACGGATTGATTGTTGCTATTTCTTCTGATGAGTTAAGGGCAGAATAGATTCACTTATTGATATAATAATTAAGTTATTGATTTTGCGCTACGAAACAGATACTGTCAAGAATTGTATAAGTCAACTGAATTAAAATTGAATAAATCATAAGATGGTCAACATCATGAATTTTGGAATATAACTTTTTGTCATTTACTCTCTCTCTCTCTCTCTCTCTCTCTCTCTCTCTCTCTCTCTCTCTCTCTCTCTCTCTCTCCGTGTATATATATATATATATGTATATATATATATATATATATATATATATATATATATATATATATATATATATATTCTTTTTATTCCTCTTATATATATTTCTTTTATATATATTATGTCTTTTTGTACAAATTTTTATACTTTTTTTCAACTTTTACGGAAGCTATAAAAAGGCAAAGCTAATAGCGCGAGTGGCGGTAGAGACGCGGTGGGAGTAGCACATAACTAAAGATGAAGGTAGGAGGGCAGGTAAAAGGAGAGGTTGTAGTGAAAGTATCGGGGGGGGGAGAAGGAGAGGAAGTATTTTGGAGAGGGAAAGGGAAAGAGAGAAGAGATTTGAAAGAAAAAGGGGTAACGTAACAAAGAAAGGTTTAGAAAGAAAAAGAAAGAAAACGTGGCTAGGGCAAGAGAGGGGTGTAGAGGGGGGGGAGATAGAAGTAAAAGAGACAATGGTGACTTCGTCTCCTGATCCCCCCTCCTCCTATTCCTATACAATCTCCTGGAACTTCTACTGCCGTAAACCATTAAACTTCACTCGGCCTCCCACCCCCGGGCCTACTCCCCTGCCACAGTACATATCCCGCCTCCTACCCCGCCGCCTCGCACCGCTACAATCCTACCGCCATCTTGTTTCTATACCGCCATTACCGTGGTCTCCTCTATCACATGAAACGTTTAAAACGGAACTCAGAATGAGAAAGGCGCGCTGAATCCGCCAAAAAGTAGTAGTGGGATAATGGCCTTCGTACTACTACTACTACTACTACTACTACTACTACTACTACTAGTAAATGATAATAATAATCTAAATATTAATTTACTTGTGTCACAAAAAACATCATTATCGCAAACATTAATTAATGAGAAACGAATTACCTCCCTTCATAGTCACTCTTTATCAGTTAAAAATCATTAAAACCATTTTCTCTTCAAAAATTTTCAAAAAAAAAAACGTGGCTGTCTGTTTACAGTTTCAAATAATTTTATTTCATCATACAAAAAAAAAGTCACGTTGAGAGGGGGACTAATTTTATTATATTATAGTCTCTTTTTAAACCTTGAAAAAAATGTGCAATTGAATCCGAGCGTACTTCGTGATTACGCGTACGCACTGCGCGTGTGCGCGTGCGTCCGCGCGCGTGTGTTTATGTAAACAGCTGGAGACAAAGCATGAAGCCACTTGATGGAAGGAGCTAGCAAGAACGAAAGATAATTATCACGAAGACAGTAGATGCCTATTGACCTTAGTTTTGAAAGACCATATGTGTTCTTTTATAATATATAGAAAAAAAATATTCAGAAAATAAAACTGAACCTTTACACTAAAATTAAGAAAAATAAACAGATTAACAAATAAATATTCAGGGTTGTTTTATAGTCAAATCTTCGTCCGTATTTAAGATCCTTTTATATAATTGACTAGCAAGGCCCGTATCCCGGCGTTTTCCAGGATGGAATATGAAACAATTATTTCACTATAAAAAGAATACCCATGAAATATATTAAGTTTTAGAGGTGAGTATCACTGTGTGCAGATATATTTATTTTACGCTATTAAAACCTAAATTTTAGCTTAGCGTTAATTTAGGGTTAGGCTAGGGTTAGGGTTAGGCTAGGTTTCTAACAAATTCACTTTTTTGCATGTGTGTCGCAACATCTCAGTGTAACAGTTGATCTAAGAACAACACTAACTGTACAGTTAGAATCCACACCTTCGTCCTTGTGTTTAACCAACGGGTATGTTGGTAAATGGTCAAAACATGTTGGTAAATGATCTAAACATGTTGGTAAATAATCTAAACATGTTGGTAAATAATCTAAACCCGATGGTAAATGATCTAAACATGTTGGTAAATAATCTAAACATGTTGGTAAATAATCTAAACATGTTGGTAAATAATATAAACATGTTTGCAAATGACCTAAACATGTTGGTAAATGATCTAAACATGTTGGTAAATGATCTAAACATGTTGGTAAATGATCTAAACACGTTTGCAAATGATCTAAACATGTGGTTAATGATCTAAACATGTTTGCAAATGACCTAAAGATGTTGGTAAATGATCTAAACATGTCGGTAAATAATCTAAACGTGTTGGTAAATGATCTAAACATGTTGGTAAATAATCTAAACATGTTGGTAAATAATCTAAACATGCTGGTAAATAATCTAAACATGTTTGCAAATGACCTAAACATGTTGGTAAATGATCTAAACATGTTGGTAAATTATCTTAACATGTTGGTAAATGATCTAAACATGTTTGCAAATGATCTAAACATGTTGGTAAATGATCTAAACATGTTGGTAAATCATCTAAACATGTTGGTAAATGATCTAAACATGTTTGCAAATGATCTAAACATGTGGTTAATGATCTAAACATGTTTGCAAATGACCTAAAAATGTTGGTAAATAATCTAAAAATGTCGGTAAATAATCTAAACGTGTTGGTAAATGATCTAAACATGTTGGTAAATAATCTAAACATGCTGGTAAATAATCTAAACATGTTTGCAAATGACCCAAACATGTTGGTAAATGATCTAAACATGTTGGTAAATTATCTTAACATGTTGGTAAATGATCTAAACATGTTTGCAAATGATCTAAACATGTTGGTAAATGATCTAAACATGTTGGTAAATCATCTAAACATGTTGGTAAATCATCTAAACATGTTGGTAAATGATCTAAACATGTTTGCAAATGATCTAAACATGTGGTTAATGATCTAAACATGTTTGCAAATGACCTAAAAATGTTGGTAAATGATCTAAACATGTTGGTAAATGATCTAAACGTGTTGGTAAATAATCTAAACATGTTGGTAAATGATCTAAACATGTTTGCAAATGATCTAAACATGTTGGTAAATAATCTAAACATGTTGGTAAATAATCTAAACATGTTGGTAAATGATCTAAACATGTTTGCAAATGATCTAAACATGTTGGTAAATGACCTAAACATGTTGGCAAATGACCTAAACATGTTGGTAAATGACCTAAACATGTTGGTAAATGATCTAAACATGTTGGTAAATGATCTAAACATGTTGGTAAATAATCTAAACATGTTGGTACATGATCTAAACATGTTGGTAAATCATCTAAACATGTTTGTAACTGATCTAAACACGTTGGTAAATAATCTAAACATGTTGGTAAATGATCTAAACATGTTTGCAAATGACCTAAACATGTTTGTAAATGATGTAAACATGTTGGTAAATGATCTTATGTTGGCAAATGACCTAAATATGTTGGTACATGATCTAAACATGTTGGTAAATGATCTAAATATGTTTGCAAATAATCTAAACATGTAGCTACATGATCTAAACATGTTGGTAAATAATCTAATCATGTTGGTAAATAATCTAATGATGTTGGTAAATGATCTAAACATGTTGCTAAATGATGTAAACATGTACATTTATTGAAATATTTAGATTCGTAGCACAGCGTAATATATGTGTGTGTATGTGTGTATGTGTTTATGTAAATCGCTGGAGACAAGGCATGAAGCCACTTGATGTAAGGAGCTAACAAGAACGAAAGATAATTATCACAAAGACAGATGCCTATTGACCTTAGTTCTGAAAAGACCAAAGCTGTAGGTAGAAGAGAAGCAGTGAACTAAAAGAGAGTTCCACAACTTGCAGTCCTTGGAGAGAGAGAGAGAGAGAGAGAGAGAGAGAGAGAGAGAGAGACAGAGACAGAGACAGAGACAGAGAGAGAGAGACAGGCAGACAGACAGAGAGACAGAGACAGGGACAGACAGAGAGAGAGAGAGAGAGAGGGGGGGACGCGTGTGTGCCTCCATGTGTATGTGAGTGTATGTGTTTGTGTATACCTCTGTGTGTATATGTTTATGTCTGTGTGTGTGTGTGTGTCTCTTCGTGTATGCGCGTTTTTGTATGTGTGTGTGTCTGTCTTTATGTATGTGCGTGGATGTGCCTTTGTGTGTGTGCCTCTATGTGTATATGTGTACGTATGTGTACCTCTGCGTGCATATGTGTATGTCTGTCTCTGTGTGTATGTGCGTTTTTGTATGTGTGTGTGCCTGTATGCATGTGTGCGTGTGCCTGCCAATGTGTGCCTCTGTGTCTGTGTGTGCCTCTGTGCGTGTATGTCCCTCTGCGTGTATCTGTATGTTTATGTGTGTGTATGTGTGTGTGTGTCTCTCTCTCTCTCTTTCTCTCTCTCTCTTCTCTCTCTCTCTCTCTCTCTCTCTCTCTCTGTATGAGCGTTTTTGTATGTGTGTGTGCCTGTATGTATGTGTATGTATGTGTGTGCCTGCCTGCCTCTGTGTGTGTGTGTGTGTGTGTGTGTGTGTGTGTGTGTGTGTGTGTGTGTGTGTGTGACGTCACTAGGTTCTGTTTAGCGCGCAAGTCATGAATTCTTATTGCTGGCTGAGAAAGGCGCCAACATCGAAACCAATCACCATACCGTCAAGTAGGGCGCACATATTTTTCTGGTGTCGATTTCTGCGTCGAACACGCATATAAAATAAGACGCGACTTTAAATATACACACAAACGTACACTTCTATTTTTATCGAAATTCATATACGTGTGTACATGCGTGTATAACTGCATTTACAAGATCATTAATCGATCATTATAAATTTTGGAATACAACTACTAGGCGTAAGGTGTCTGAATGTTAGTTATATTTAGTCTAATTTAGTATCACGTCAAATGAGTAAATATGCGTCGAATCTTTACAAACGGATTAAATGATAGAAATAATATTTCGGTAGGAAGGAAAATGAAAACGAAAAAGCAAAATTATTTAGATATTCGCCAACGCTTCGTCTTCCGAGATGTGTAATTTTTGCTTATATACGAGTTCTTTCAATTTCTTTGTCATGGATGGTAACATTTAATGCTAGTAAATAGATTTTCTTTACCAACCACCGATATCCCTCACAAATAACACCCTTCCTGGGAATTCTTCCTTTAAACTCTCCAGCTTAACATTTTCGTGCAATATGAACTGGAGCAAGTACATTGAGGACATTGCGACGGCTGCCGCAAAGAAGGTGGGTTCCCTCTATCGTACTAGAAGACTACTCACACCTGAGAGTATCCCCTACAAGGCCACCATTCGCCCATGAATGGAGTGTTGTTGCCACATCTGGACTGATGCATCTACCACTAGTCTCTCCTTCTTGGAAAAAAGAGTCTCCAATCTAATAGGTCCCGCTTTGTCAACTAGGTTCCAACCTCTGTCCCATCGCCGCAATGTTGCATCCCTTTTGCCTTTTTTACTAGTATTTTAATGGAATATGCTCTGATGAACTCGTTGCATTTGTGCCCCCTCGACGTATATATCCCCGACAACCCCGCTTAGCAACCAAATCACACCCCTTCACTGTTGCCAAAAAGCTTTCTACCTTAATAGCATCTTTCCTTGAACAGCTAGACTTTGGAATTCCCGTCCGGCTGCCTGATTCCCTGACTTTACTGATATGTAAAAGTTTAAATGTTACGTAAACAAACATCTTATTATTCTTTCTTAGGCATGGTTCAAAATAGTAGCCTCTTACGTCCATGTGGCAACGATATGTCGTGCGGGGGGAAAAAAAGGCACTCACCCCGAAGAAGTCTCCAAATAAAGAGGAATCGTTTTTAAATATATAAATAATATTTAAGGCGTGTTTTTTCGTTTTTTCCCATATATATCTCGTAAAAATAATATATATATATATATATATATATATATATATATATATATATATATATATATATATATATATAGTCATCCACATACAGTACTGTTTCGCTGTTTCACAGCTCATCAGTGCGGCTAGACAGGCAACTGCCTCAAGCCAGGATCGAAACCTATATATATATATATATATATATATATATATATATATATATATATATATATATATTTAAAGGAAATTAGAACAATAGTCTAAAGAGCAGAGTGTATTTTAATGTAATAGTGAAATCACTAGTTTAATTAAAATACAGGAAAGAAAAAGTGCTCGTTGTAATTTATCAATCACATTACTAAATATATATATATATATATATATATATATATATATATATATATATATATATATAATCACCATATACATTTTATAACTTACTATATATATATATATATATATATATATATATATATACATACATATAAAATGAATAAATGACAAAATTCTAAATTCCAAATTTCATGATGTTGACCGTCTTACAATTTATTCCTTTAATTCAGTTGACATTTGAAATTCTTGACAGCGTGTGTTTCGTAGCACAAAATCATTCACTTAATTATGTCAATCAATTAATCTATTTTGCCCTTAAAGCATCAGAAGAAATAGCAACTATCAGTAAACCAAAAGGAAATAGATTGCAATTGGACAGAATTATAAAATCCGAAAATTGGAAGAGAAGTAATATATATATGTATATATATATATATATATATATATATATATATATATATATATATATATATATATATATATATATGTCTGTGTGTGTGTGTGTGTGTGTGACGACTTCATTTAACCACATAATATACGAAAGTAGAGATTTATGCGTAAACTTTGAGTATTTACTTCAACAGTGCTCATGCTCAATATATATATATATATATATATATATATATATATATATATATATATATATATATATATATATATATATATATATATATATTCGCAGGTTGCCCGGCATTGTCTGGTCGTAAAATACACTTAAATACGATATTTTGATTAATGCAGAT
>NC_136518.1:1919189-1979189 GCF_053919585.1 Euprymna scolopes | reverse complement strand
TTATGTGGATCTATATTAGAAAACCTTGTCAAACTTTGTGACATATTTCCATTCTATGGAGGTCAGGCGCGAACGCAGACCCCATAATTTTATTATACCATATTTCTTCAAACTGAAACATAATTATCAAACTATACTTTCGCAGATAGATATGAAAAGTCTTTATTAAAGTTTGTGCCTATTTCCATTCTATGGAGGCCAGGCGCGAACGCAGACCCCACAATTTTATTATACCATCCCTATTTAAGTTAAAACATACTTATCAAAGTATTATTATGTACATCTATATCAAAAACACCTGTAAACGTTTATTTTTTAATTTTTAAATTTTTTATTTCCATACTTTGTGGACCAGGCACGAACGCAGACCCCACAATTTTAATGAACCACCGTTCTGCCAGATCAAACATACCCATTCTTGTGTCTCGATACATCTATCAGTATATGTAATCAGTTTTTTAAAATAGTCAACCTTAAAGGAGCTTATTCGTGACCAGACACACACACACACACAGCTTTATATATATATATATATATATATATATATATATATATATATATATATATATATATCGTCACACATGCCTCCGCACGTTTGGGGATATGGCGGGCGGCGGGCGCGCTTGTGACAAGGGTAAAAAAAGGAGACACAAGGATTGAACACAACAGAATGAGAGAAAGAACGAAAACAAACGGTGAAATTTAAATTAATTTTATTACAAGAATATATTATGGTAGGCAGCGGAATGAGATTAAATAAAGTAAAAATAAACAAATTATTAAGATGGGGAAGGGTATCTTACTCTAATATCTAAAAATGCCGACGAAAAATATATTAATACATATAAACAAAAGAATGTAGTAAAATAAAGGACTCGCCAATTCAACATACTAGAGAGAGGTGTGTAGAGAGAGGACTTACAGTATTTACTTTTTTTCTGGCGTTTGGTTAAAAACGGATATGTTCAACATCTGTCTCTACGCTAGTTCATAATTCGAATCTATATTTGTAAGTTTCACCATGTTATTGTTGTCGATATCCTCTCCTTTTTCGCTGTTGGAATGGTGTTTTCCCCGACATTATCTCCTTCTTCGCTGTTGGGATGGGGTTTGCCCTGTCATTATCTCCTTCCACGACGTCAGTACGTTTTCATTTATCTTTTGCTATCCAGACGGATTTTCTCACAACCTCTCTCCATGACGAGCGTGTCACAAGAATGCCTCTTTCTCTCCCTCCCCTCTCTCACTCTCCTCTCCTCTCTCTCTCTCTCCCTCTCTCTCTCTCTCTCTCTCTCTCTCTCTTCTCCGTACTTCTCCTATCCTTCTTTGTTCGCTTGGTATCCGGAATTAAAAGGAGTCAGAAAGTGTGTTGACCGGATGACCTGCAACTCGCTGACTCATCTGCTGAACGTCTTCTTCATCTCTCTCCTCCTCTTTTTCTTTCGTCTACTCTCTCTCTCTCTCTCTCTCTCTCTTTCTCTCTCTCTCGTTGTAGGTTCGGCCTCCCTTTCTCTCTCTGTTCATTTTGCTTCCGTGAAAATAAAACAAACAACAACAAAAAAAAACGATACTTTCTTCATCGGGTATATATATATATATATATATATATATATATATATATATATATATATATATATATATATATATATATATTAGTGATGAGACGATGCCAATATTTTTCCCGATTCCGATACAATTACCGATTCCGTACTAAGTTACCAATTCCAATACAGTTACAGATTCTAAGTCAGATTTATTTATTAATCTCTTAATATTTAAGTATACAGTTGTCGATTTTCCTAAATTAGCATAAAACACATGCTAATTGCGCAGGTATTTTCCTAAACGTAAAAAATACAATTGTGTGTGTGTGAAGTTGGATGATCTGTAGATTTTAACTTTACTGATAATTTTAAAATCAATAAATATTTTAAAATCAATAAATATTTTAAAATCAATCAATATTTTAAAATCAATCAATATTTATTATTTTATCATTACTACCAGCAGGGGAAGATTTTGCTTTTAATAAAATCAAATAAAAAGGGCAATTAAAAGAATCGTTTTTGGCATCGGAAAATAGGCAAAACATTTTCCGATTCCGATACCGATCCCGATACCCTCCCCCAAACGTTCCGATTTTTCCGATTACCGATTTAGATTCCAATTAATCATCCCATCACTAATATATATATATATATATATATATATATATATATATATATATATATATATATATATATATATATATATATATATATATATATAGTGGGTTGGGTCGCTTAAACAAAAAACGAACTAATATGACTAAAACGCCGGTGCATGCATATATATATATATATATATATATATGACTAAAACGCCGGTGCATATATATATATATATATATATATATATATATATATATATATATATATATATAATCTATATATATATATATATATATATATATATATACTAGCAAAGATACCCGTGCTTCGCACGGAGCTTTGTTGCGCACTCGGGTACCAAAATCTGTGGGCACCTTTCCAGTAAGTTGATGTTGTAAGAGCAACGATTGCATAAGGTGATTAACATTTTAACTACCTCTTGTAGTGACTGAAATTCAATCAGGAACTTCACAAAACATTTTCATCAAAAAGGAAGGTTACTTGATGTTACATAGTAAATTTTTCATTGAAGTCATTTTCAACTCTTGCTTAAATTTTATCTTGCACATTCAATACTAAAAACTTACCACAATCAGATCATGTCAGTTTTTCCTCATATCCATTTCTCGAACTTTTCACTAAAGAGCCTCAGGGTAAACTACATTTCTGCTGCTTTGATTTGGAGCCAGAATGTAGAGTTTTTCTGAACTTCCTGTCCGGCTGATGGAGACGTAGAACATACCGTGACTGAAGCAGTCTGATGTCAAGTCTACGCCAATGGTGTTAAATGTCTGACCTTGACTTTTGTTTATGCTCATTGCAAAACACACCTTCACAGGAAATTGGAGTCTCCGGAATTTAAATGGAAGTACTGAGTCCGATGGAACTAAGGGGATCCTTGGCAGTAGAACGGTTTCGCCTTTGTAGGGACCACAGGAAATGGTGGCCTCAAGTACATTGGTGTGCAATCTGGTGATAACACATCTGGTTCCGTTTGTTATTTTTGGCGGTTCCAAGGATCGAAGAATCATGATTGGCGATCCAATTTTGAGATTTAAAATGTGTGGAGGCATTCCAGATATCTCCAAAGAGTTTAAAAACTCCACAGGGTAGTGAACAGCTTCATATTCATTAGTAGCTGAATCAACTGACTTGTATTGCTTTGTGCCTCCTGGAAATTCATCCATTATTGAATTGTTCAAATGATTCACATTGCTGTTTAATGGCGAAATAATAGCCCTCTCAGCAAGCCAATCCGGTGATTTTCCATTGTTTTGCAGGTCTGGGTACACTTTGTCTTTCAGTTGCTTCTGATTACCGACACATTTACCAAGCGCAGTTGGAATCTTAATTGTGTCAGGTGAAGAAGTGATAGGAAACTGACCATTACCGATTTGGAGAAGCAATTTTGAGAAGTCTGCTGCAGCTGTGTTATCAGAGATATAGGCTCTCATATTAGTAGTCAGTCTCTTCACTATAACGTGCCTCCAGAGATAGGATTGTTTCAAACTTGCATTGACAATGTTAGCCCTTGTGCCATTTTTAACCACTGGGAGGATTTGACGGAAATCACCGCAAAATAAGGTTGGAATGCCACCCATGGGATTCTTGTTTCCTGTGATGTCTTGCAGTGTTCGGTCAATTGCTTCATAAGCACTCTTGTGCGTCATTGGGGCTTCGTCTACAATGATTGCAGAGGTGTCTCTAATTACATTTGCCAAGGCTGAGTTACCAGTAATTTTGCAAACTGGCTGATCCATTCGATGAGTATCCAAGGGTACTTTAAAAGTGCTGTGAAGAGTGCGGCCACCTTGTAGTAGAGTAGCAGCAATGCCACTGAATGCTGTTGCAAGCACAATCTTTCTCATGGATCTAATCTTTGCAAGGATCAAATTGATTACAAAAGTCTTGCCCGTACCACCTGGAGCATCAAGAAACATCATGTTTTTGTTCATTTCACCTTGTGCTTCCAACATTGCCATGAATGAATTGTAAACTTCTCTTTGAGAATCGGTCAGTTTTTCTTGCATATTTTCTGCTTGTAGGGAAGTTCTTCAAGATTATAAGTAACTTCACGTTGATACTCTCTCGCGAGTCTTTCATCTCTCCCTTGCATTGGTGCAGGTAATCCATAGCTTGCCAATGGTTGACCGCACATAAGGAGAACTTTTTCTTCAATTAGACAAAGAGTTTTATTGTAGATGTCCTCATTAAAATCTGCTTCTGGATTGTTAACTTCTTGCCTGTATCTGTGAAGAATGTCTTCAGATATTACATCACGAAAAGCCATCCAGATCTCAAGAGGATTTCTTGGCTCACAGGCTGTTAAAATTATCACAAATAGGCTTCGCAAATTTGAAGGTGATTGAGTGGCACTTGCCTCTCCTACTGCTTGATGCAAGTGATGGTCATTTTCTAGAAGGCCTCGAGCAAGGCACGCTGCTCTGTATGTTTCAAACACCTGACCATTGTATGCTCGCAAATTTTGAAATGAAGTTGGACCAGCAACCTCATTGAGCAACAGGCATAAGAAATAACACTCCCCTGCTTTTGGACTAATCGTGTAGATTCTCCCAATGCATGGTGCCTTCCATACATCATCATTTTCAGTACCTTCAACTTGTACCCCACGCATTCTTCTCATCCATTTCTTTGTCGATTTGTTCCAAGTGTAAAACTCAGGGACTTCTACGTATTTGAGACCCCTTGCAAAGTCATCCTCATGGCAGAGTTGAAAAAATGCTGTCAAAGTTGTGGCAGGCGGTGGACCTTGGGCTCGTTCCAGAGCAGTATCAGCTGAGAACATGACACGCTGCCCATTTTCAAGATGAACAGAAAGTTGTACAATTGGGGGGAAATGTTCATGGATGGGATGTTCCAATATCCTCCAGGCTGCCTCTGAACTGCCGACATACCTTGCATTCTGGAACTGCTGGATCTCATCCACAATGTGACTTTGTACTTGGCCTTGTTGGTTAGCTGCTCCATCAGTTCTTTGTAGTTCAAACACTGCTTGATCACATCCTTTATTCACGTATTTGAGGACATATTTGATGCTTTGGATCGAGCTGCAAATTTCTACGTTAATGTGAGCGTTGAACTGCTGAAGGAGGACCTTGTTGTACGGAACAATCCATTGGTTTGTTATTTCTTGATTAACATACCGACCATTTCTCTTCATCCTTATTGTACCAGTCTGGCCTCCATCTTCTGGTTTTCTTCGCCTGTACTTGGGGTAAGAGTCTTGGCCTTGCTTGGTACACTGAAGAAATTCTTTTGGGTATTTTTTGGAACATTTGTTGTCAATCATACATGGACAATTTGGATTAAATGGTCCACAAGGTCCATGCACCATATGTGCCATCACTTTAGCATGAAGATCAGGATCTTCCTCTTTGTCAGGGATCTCTGCAGATATGCAGAGATCCATTTTTTCTGGTAGAAGTTTGTCCTCTGGGGCCTGCCAGGTGAGGATGTGTGCATGCGGCAGTCCTCTTTTTTGATATTCAATACTGTACAGGAAAGCCCTCAACCTGCCAAATCCTCCCTTTTTAATAAATTCAAGTAACTTTTTTAGCTTCTGCCTGAAAACCCTGGCAACAATATCTGGACGATCCTGAGGGTCTTGCCCTTGAAGACAATTTTCTGTAATTTCTGTCCACTTTGGATTTGTTGTGAACATGATGAAGAGGTCGGCTCGGCCCATTCGCCGAACATATGCCATGGCATCACTTTGACGCTCAAACATGTATCGAGGGCCTCCTGTATAAGTTGCCGGAAGTACAACTCGTTGACCAAACTGTTCTGGATTCCCATCCTCCCTAAGAATTGAATCTCTCAAGTTTCTATAATTGTCAGCTCTCAGGGTCTGTTGCTCACGCCTCAGGAACTGTAAGCGTTCTGTTTCAATCTTGCAGTACACATCCACCAGCCATTGTTGAAATAGCCTTCGGTACCAGAGAAAATAGTTTCCAGGCCGAGTCATTAAATGGTACGAATAAAATTGCTGTTGGGTAACTTTTCGCCCATTGGATGCCTTCATGTAGATGTTGTAAGATGGAGAACCATAGGGGTACATTAACAGGTACATTAAAGTATCGTAGAGGGGATGTAGTTCGGAGATCCATTTTAATGTATCATTTCTAAAACGCAAGACAATATCCCGGTTAGCTGTTGGTTCATTCTCCATTAATATTCCAATCTCATACGTTGTTGTTGGAGCATTGAATCGCCGTGGATGCTCTACTTGCGGTCTTCAGTCTTCCCTTATGACAACTTTATGTTCTACCAAGTGTTCTTCTTCAATCCTCTCCTTTGTTGTTTTCAGCTGACAAATAAAGCTGTTGTTCTCATGTAAAAATTCAGTCAGACTTTGGAGAATGTCTCTATTGAGTCTACTGTCACGTCCCCGATTATGTAGTTCCTCTTCCAGACTATCCAAGAAGTAGACTTGAATAAACTTTGCTGTTTCATCTTCAGGTGGTAAAAGACTCCCAATCTGGTGGCAAACCTGGCCTCGAATTCTAAAAGAAGGATTCCACCCATGTACTGCCGCAATTTTGTGACCAAATGATGTCATTGCAAAACAATTGTTATAACTGCGTAGATTTTGCAGAAAATCTTTAGAGATGGGACCATTGCCGGAGAGCAAATCTTGAAGCAACTGAGGCAGTGGTGGAAAGCTATCAAGCACAACTTTGCCAGAAGAACAACAACAACCAGGGGTTTCTCCTTTAAATTTTACAGCTGAGCAATGTTGACATACTTTGTCCATTTTTCCTATATCAGCTGTAGTGAGAGAGTCATTTTTGTTGTAGAGCAATCCTTTTCTATTGCAGTGTTCTATTTCATGGTGTCTCAAAGCAGTCATTCGTTGTCTAGCTGCCTCGTTTTCTGTCAATTGCTGGGGCAAAGTCATACTCTCTCTCCATGCAGCCTCTCGTTGTTGCCCTTGGTATAGGCGAAAGCTTCGTTGGGTTTCCGATTCATTCTGATGTCGTTGAGCCACTCTCAACTGACCTTGTGTACGTCTACTTACCTCATATAATTCATTCGATCGTAATATTGCTTCTCTTTCCAGTGCATATCTTTGCCTTTCTTGAATTTCATCTTGTGATGAATTTAACCGCCTTACAGCATGTCTAGTTCTGTCAGCTTCACGTTGGGTTTCTCTTTCCAAATCTGACAGTCTTGCTCTCCTTTCTCTTTGACGTATCCTGTTAAGTTCTAGACGTCTTTCTCTATCTGAATTGTTTTCATTGGAGCGAATTGCAGCAACTCTTAGTCTATTAGCTTCCAATCTTTCCATTCTTTCTTCCTCACTTTCGTTTCTACTTCGTTTGGGTGGCATAATTTCGGTTTTAAACGGAATTGTTTAACGATATTAATGATTGTAAATTAATTAAGCGTAAAGGAAATGTATACTAACTGAAATGGACGAACTATAAATAATATTTCTGAATAGTACAATTATAAACAATTATGCCTCCCCACGGGACAGAGTTAGACACCAGGGTCGTTTTTTAACGTGGAGAAAAGGTACAAAAATAAAAATTGTCTCAGTCGTGAAGGATTTCTCCTCCACCGAAAGAGAACAAGAAAATGAAGTGCAGCATCTGAAGAACAGATACTACACTTTGATCTTGACCAAAAGGAATGAATAAAAGCGACCTACGTGTGACTCATTACTTCCGGGTGTAAACGTCACAGTCTAAAAGTAATAATTAAAAAAAAAAAGTAAATGTAAAATAAATGTAATACCAACTTAGGTTAACTAAGTAAACAGTACAATTAAAACAGTTCTATTAAAACAAATAATTACTAAGATCTAGGTAATTGTTAGTCTCATTGTTATGGTTTTAAAGAAAAAAATGTGTAAAAAAAAGTTCTGCTTTTGTGAGTACGTGTATTTCTTTTAAATTACATAACCTTTTTATTTTATTATTTATATCTCTTTTAAATTTATATATTTTGTTAGTAAACTGGAAGAAATTCAGTTGAATAAAACCTTGTTCGTGTTCTTTACGTTAAACTCATATTTTTATAAAAGGTTCATCCGGTTTAAAGAAAGCACTAAGTTTAAATAAGACTGGAAATAACTAATTCAATATATAAATAGAAAAATGAAATAAATATAAGCTTTAAGTCTTAAGATAGTAATAATCAAAATGTAATAAATTATTTGTAGTTCAAATCTATGATAAACAGGCTTTCGAAATAGGCTCGACCAGAAAGATTAAATTGGAACGAAATTATAATCTCCGTGCCATTTTCAAAACAACCCCACAAAAGTAACGGTATCCTGCAGTTGGTTAAAATGACAACGTTGGTTGTAAGAAAAATGTAAAAGAAAATGCGCTTATCTGTTTATTTTGACCTGTTTTATTTAATTAAAAAAAAATTGGCTATAACTGGAAGAGAGCGTTATGTTTTGGGGGTTGTTTAAAAAATAGAATGGAAATAAAGTTAGTTCCGTTTTAATTGTGTTTAATTGCGGCAAGCGCTAACAAAATCGAAAAATCACTGTTTACATTCGAAATGTTAACTTTTATAGGTTTACAGGTTTGCTGACAAGGCTGGGGGTGTTTAATACAATTATTTTACTAAATTGATTTTTTTCATTTAAAAATAAAATTATTTCTTTTTTAATAAAGTTTTATTTTAAAATATTTGTTTTTGTTTATTTATATAAAATTACGATAGTTGAATTGTATTCTTTCAATTATATTGGCAAGTAAAATATAAAAGATTAAAACGGAACGAAATTGAAATTTCCATTACATTTTCAATACAATCCCAAAACATAAAGCTTTGCTCGCCAATGAATTGTTTTGATAATATACGTAAAGTGAAATAAATCGAATATAAAATTAAATGAAAATATATTAAATAATTAAATGTTAAATAGATTTTGTAAATAGTACAGTTGAAATGATTAGAATATTTCCAATACGTAATAAGGTCGAGGTAATTAGTTAAAGAGATTTAATATAATGTGATATGCAAATGAGCATAAGTCATTCGATATGGGGGTGGTTTGTAGACTAGTATATAAAGAAATTGGGCATAGATTCTTATGTCTCCTATAACAGAAACATCCTAAAATGGGTTCTAATGTTTCTCTACCAGGAGAGATCTACCCTCTTACCTCCTATATATTTCGTTGATGATGGAGAGCTGTACACACAGACAGAAACACACGAACCCTATTACTTTATAAAAATATATATATATATATATATACTAGCAATCGGTGCCCGGCGTTGCCCAGGTGTTTTGAGGTTAATGCTGAGAAAAAAAAACGGTCAATTTTTTTAAACTTTAAGTTAGATCCATGTCCAAGGAATCTATATCTATAATATCACGTGTTTAGACCCAAAATTGTAGGAGGAGTTTGGTAGAGTTCTCAAAGGTCAAATCGTTTGATAGCGAGGCCAAATTTCGCGATTTTGGCCTTTTTTAAAGCAGTTTGGCCTTCAAAATTTCTGTTTGGCCTTTTTCTTCACCGATGAAATCTGGAGACGCGACGGGAATTTTCGGTTAAAAAATGTTGTTACTATGCACATCTATGCATTGAAATACAATTTGTGGCAAAATTTCAGGAAAAACTAATGGATGGTTCTCTCGCAATAGTCCGGACAATTCGCTAAATTATCTCGTCAAAACCTTAAATCTCGAATTTTTGTGCTTTTTTTTTGGGGGGGGGCTAATTTGGCATAATAGTGTCCATTTAATAGTATTATCTTGAAAAAATAAAATAATAAGGAAAATTACCAAAAAAAACAAACAAGAACAACAAAAGTGTGCCGTATTTTTAAAAGTTTTATTGCGTTGTTTTTATTTGCTTTTTTTATTTCATCGGTGAAGAAAAAGGCCAAACAGAAATATGAAGGCCAAACTGCTTTAAAAAAAAGGCCAAATTCGCGAAATTTGGCCTCGCTATAAAAAAAAAAGGGGGAATCCCCCTACTTGAACTTTCTGTTTAATTAATAATGACTCGCTTGTAGCGTTGATTTTTTTCTTGTTTCGCTATAAAAAAATAACTACTTGATGAAATTACGTGATTTTTTCTGTAGGAAAACTTTATCCCATGACGAGTACGTACAATATATTTTTTTTAAAAATATTTCCATTTTTTAATGTCAATGGAAAACTGCACAAGTACCCAAACCCGAAATGTAAAGACCACGAGTGAAGGCGCTTTTTTTTTTTTTGGTTTAGTTTCATAATGGCGGCCGTGATGTCGGAGGTTCGATTGTTAGATTGTAAGTTAGTTTCGTATCTTTGTAATTTGTAAATCGCAAGTTAGGAAAAAATTAAACCCTTCCAAGATGGACAATAAATAAAGCCATAATATTTTATGGTATCGTTAAAAGCCTACGAACCATAGTTTTTTAGGAGATGTGATTATTGGATTAACCAATCAGAAATCGTCTGTGGCACACACATCTCTGTTTTTATAGATATATAGATATATATATATATATATATATATATATATATATATATATATATATATATATATATATGCACCGGCGTTTTAGTCATATTAGTTCGTTTTTTGTTTAAGCGACCCAACCCACTCCACCCACTTGGGGTTTTGAGGATTTATAATAAGTACTTCGTCCATTAAGGCGGATTTTATTTATTTTCTACTTAGTATAAAATTAAAAAAAAAAGAAAAAAGGAGGTTGACAAGTCTAGACTGTGACATTTTTTTTTTTTTTTGTGAACAGATGTTTCGTTCATTTATTTGTCTTTCGAAGTGCTTTTTTTATTATGTGAACTTTTTGATCGGTGTTGTATTTCTGTTGTGTGTGTGTGTGTGTGTGTGTGTGTGTGTGTGTGTGTGTGTGTGTGTGTGTGTGTGTGTGTGTGTGTGTGTGTGAGAAAGAGAGTTTGTTGGACTGGGGTCGGGGACGTTTCTATTCGAAATAGAACATTCCCACCGTTCTTTCAAATTTATAACAAGTGCGCGCTTTTCTTGGTTGTCTACACATGATACTCAGAACTCCGAAAATAAAAGCGCGAGGAGAGGGAGGGGGGAGGATAACCAGAGAGACAAACAAGAAAGGACACAGAGAATGAGAGAAAGAAAATCAAAATCAAGAGAGAAAGAGAGTGGGGTGAATCGAGAAATAGAGAGAAAGAGAGAGAGAGAGAGAAAAAGAAAGAAAGAAAGAAAGAAAAAGAGAGCCAAATTAGAAGAACCGGACAGAGAGAGAGAGAGAGAGAAAGAGAGAGAGAGACAGAGAGAAAGAGAGGGACAGGCAGAGAGAAAGAAGAGGAAGGAGACCAGAGATATAAGGATGGGGACCAGATAGATAGAAATAGAGAAAAAAAAAAAAGAAAGAAAGAAAAAGAAAGAAAGGGGAAGAGAAGAAAATAAAGAGAAACAGACAGACAGATAGACAGACAGGCAGAGGGGGGGGTGAATCACTAAAATCAGCAATCGTGCGAAAACGTAATGTTCTACTTGTATCTTATTTAATTTTCGATTTCGAGCGATTATCGAGAATCTAATGACCGTCTAATGTCAACCATTTTCTTCTTGTTCGAGCTTAAGACCCGACACTACTTGTGTTTAAAACTAAATAAACGCTTTAAAATAAGTTAGAACACTTATCCAGATAGATAAAAGAGTAACTTATCTTGCTCTGTCTGTCTGTCTGTCTGTCTGCCTGCCTGTCTGTCTGTCTCTCTCTCTCTCTCTCTCTCTCTCTCTCTCTCTCTCTCTCTCTCTCTCTCTCTCTCTCTCTCTCTCATCATAATAATTTGGTTTTTGTGACCAGGATCAATTCGCGCACACACATATACGCGTGCTCACACACTCAACATATTTTTACAAGGGCTACCTGTGTGTGAAACATATTGCCACGGGACTGCTTTCCTGCATACAACAACATATCACATTTTAGGGAGATGCTGAGTTTCTATTTCTGCCTTAACAGCGTACAAAACTATTTCCTCTTTCTCACAACAGAATCGTTACGAAACTATCTTTGCTCTATCATTATTTTCATCATAGGTGCTCGACTGGGCTTCAATCTAATCTCCCCCACTTGGAAAGCACGAAAACTTGAAAAGTTACAAAACTGTCAACAATTTTCCTCATTCTCTATCTGTGTCTAAAACTAAATGCAAATTATTTTAGCAAAGTTTCTTTCTTAGAACTGTCCGTCTGTAGAACACAATACGGTGGGGATGCTTTTCAGCTGACTATAACATCGTCGTTTTCAAGTCTAAAGTAAACAAATTCTTTTAAGCCATCCTCTTACATAATTAAACCCACCATTACTGATCATCACGGTGTTGTCCCAAAGTCTGCCGTACAATCATCAATCCTTATCGTCGTTTGCTTAAAGCAGTAAACGAATAAATGCATTCCGCGCTAAACCAAAAATTGGAAGAAGCAACAATCTAAAGTGCAGGAGGGAGATTTGCCTCCATTTCCTTTCGCATGTCTGTTTAAATGTATGTATGTATGTATGTATGTATGTGTGTATGTATGTATATATGTGTGTATGTATGTATGTGTGTATGTATGTATGTGTGTATGTATGTGTGTATGTATGTATGTATGTATGTATGTATGTATGTGTGTATGTATGTATGTATGTATGTATGTATGTATGTATGTATGTATGTATGTATGTAAGTCTAAAACTTTCGACAGAGGCAACGGAGTTTCACGACATTAGTATCGTTTTAAAGCCCGACCCTTCGGACGACAAATATCGAAAATTTGGCGCAAACCATTAATTCTTTCACCCTCAACAAGGAGGGGTTGATGTTTTCGCCGATATTTTCGAAAGTCATCCCTTCTTTTCGATTGACTAGCCTTCGTCACTTCCGGTTCGGCGATGAACGCAATGGTACTTCCGGTTTGGCGATGGGCCCGACGGCACGTTTTATTTATTTATTTTCATTGTTTTTTTTTGGTTTTTTTTGGGGGGGGGGTCACGTTTTTTTTTTCCTCCTTCGCAGTACGAGTTCGAGCCTGCCTGCCTACTACCACTTTTTTTTTTTTTTTTTTGCTCAACACTAACATCCAAACACCTGGGCAACGTCGGGCACCCAGGCTAGTATTATTTGGTGAAAAAGTAAGAAAAGAAGAAACAATGTTATATAAATGGAGTTTTTAAATATAAGTTGAGCCTCAAATTTAGACCATATAAACGTTGTTTTTGGCATTAGATTTTTTTTAGCCTTACCCTAAGACTCTTTCGGGTAACCAGTACTTAGTAACATTCATAGATATGTATAGTGGTTGGCCAGAGGTTTTTGCGGTCCCTAACAAGAAGACAGAAACAGTAATGCATCTATTAATTGACGAGATTTTTCCCAGGTTTAGGGCACCACTTCAGCTTTTAACAGATAACAGGCCCGAAAATATAAATAAAGTGATGAAGAAAGCCCTAGAGGACTTTAATGTACATCATATGACCACATCATTTTATCACCCTCAGAGTAATGGGAAAATTGAAAGGTTCCATAGGACGATGCAGGACGTCTTAGCAAAGAAGATGGTAAACAACGAACAGTCTTGGGATATTTATATCAAATGTTAGAGGTTGTCAGGTTCCATGCGAGCGAAACAACAAAGTCCTCGCCATACTACTTGTTCTATAACAGAGATGTTATTCTGCTATTAGACAATATATTGAGACCTCGTAGAGTATAGTATGGTGGCAAACATCACGAGATCGTTCTGCAAGAAATGCATCGGACCATCACTCTATTTAGAGACAATATTAGAAACGCTAGTAAAAAGATGATAAAAAATTCAAAGAAAAAGACAAAAATGGTAGAAGAGGAAAGTTAGATGTGCGCTGGAATCTCTTTCTCTCTCTCTCTCTCTCTCTCTCTCTCTATATATATATATATATATATATATATATATATATATATATATATATGAGGCAACATGTGTGTGTGTGTGTGTGTGTGTGTGTGTGTGTGTGTGTGTGTGTGTGTGTGTGTGTGTGTGTGTGTGCGTTTGCATATCTACCAAAAACTTTCGACGCACGCAACGAACACTGACAAAATTGTTATCATTAGAAAGCTCGATCTCTCGGGCAATAAATATCCCAAAATTGGCCAAAAAAAAGATTAATTTTGTGCTAGTCAACTAAGCCGTTTTTTTCCAGGGAGGGGTCAGCTTTTGCGTCGACATTTTTGGAAAGTCATCATATGCCTTAAAAAGCTTATTTTTAACTCCCGCGACGTCGTTTTTGTTTTGTTTTTTGTTTTTTTTTTGCCTTCTTTTCCTGTTTGCGCTACAGGTTTGAGCCCGGTTACTGTGTCTATTTTTTTTTTCTTGCGTTCACTCGGGTACTCGCTGCTATTTTCATTTTTTACGGGGCTGGTTATTTATTTATTTATTTATTTGCGCTAATATAAAAACATATGTGTTTTTTGTATCCAAATAGAATGGTAATCCTTGATTAGAAAAGGATGGTGTTATTAGGTTCAAGATTAGTTGAAGATTGTCACATTCAGGGTACCCAATAACACCATCCTTTTCAGTTCAAGGATTAACATCTTATTTGGATACCAAAAAGCCATATCCGGTTTTGGTTTCAACCCTTATCTTTTTTTTCTCCATGTCCTTTAAAAAGGTTTAATCTTTAATATATTTTCTATGTATGTGCTGAACAGCAAAATTATTTCAAACCAGATTCAATATTTTGCCAAAGACATTTTCTCTGAAGAGATGAGCCTACATCGAAAATCCATGGATTAAGGAAATTAATATAAATATTGTATTGTTTGTCCAAACAATAAATTTTTGTTTTGAAAAATTATATTTTTCTAAAAGAAAATTTTAATATAAAAACTGTAAATGTTGATTTGCTCTATCTAGTATATTGAGCAATTTTATTTAGCTGGGATTGTCTTATATAAAACTATTGTCTCCCAAAAGTATTTTGTAAGACTTGAAACCACAAGATTCATTAATTTGTGATTTAATTCATCTCATTATATATATATATATATATATATATATATATATATATATATATATAGAGAGAGAGAGAGAGAGAGAGAGAGAGAGAGAGAGAGAAAGATTGAAGGTTTCAGTCAATCGTAAGATTTGGTCTGAAAATGTTGGCTTTTGGAAAAATCCCAACTGAAACATGCATGCACATATGTAGCCAGTAATGTTTATATGAATAAGTAAAATGTATTCTGTAATAATTCTCTATTATTATACTGCACTTTTTATAAACACTGAAGTTTGATTGGATTAACATCTAGGAAACTACAGCAATAAATCATTATTATGTTTATAATTGTGTGTACGTGTATGTTTGGTGTGTGTGTGTGTGTGTGTGTGTGTGTGTGTGTGTGTGTGTGTGTGTGTGTGTGTGTGTGTGTGTGTGTGTGTGTGTGTGTGTGTGTGTGTGTGTGTGCATATAATGTAGCGCGTGTATATGTGTGTGTGAAACAAACAGGGATAGAAATATGTATATGGAAAAGGAAAAGGGGACCTGTGAAAAACGGAGGGAGGGAGGGAGGGAGGGAGAGAGAGAGAGAGAGAGAGAGAGAGAGAGAGCTAAGTAGGTCGTTATAATTAGAAGCAGAAACTGTAGCTACGGGTGGCAAGACTGTGAAACCAGTTGCTTAGGGAAAAATATGTTAAATTTTTTTTCTCTTTTCAAATATATCAACGATGAGTCATTCCGTTTGGTTATAACCAAACGGACTCCAAACGTTTGAGAAAGAAATACTGAAACGTAAAAAATACAAATAAAATCATAAAAACGAATTAAGTAAGGTGCGAATTATCTTCCCTTGTGGTCACTACTCTTTGATTAATCTAAACATTAATTACAACAACATAACCCCGTTAGATCACTAAGTTAAGCCTTATTGAACTCGGTCAGTAAGCAAATGGGCAACCATTTAAGAATAGCAGACAACGTATGTGATAGGTGAAGTAAAAAGTAAAAAGCGATTCTATTCTTCTGATTAATTTAACCATTTCACTAGTGATGGCACAATTCTAATATTTTTCCCGATTCCGATACAATTACCAATTCCTATTCTGATGAATGGTATCATTTAATGCTAGTAAGACTAAGCGGGTTTGTATTACTGTACACATAGATTCGAAAAAGTTGTCAAAAAACAAATATGTAACAAGTAAATGTTATCAAAGGCAAGATAAGTTAATTTTCTACCTAACTGGGTATATTTTTCGTGTTTTTATTCAATGTAACATGTTTATTCAGCTCGAAAAACATGCAGTGTTTACCGATGTATTGGAAAATTCAAAATGGCGCCCGACTGTCTCTTTAACACGGTAAGTTTGGGAAAAGATGTTATAAATAATAAACTAGACAAAATACTATTAAAAAACAACCGAATATATGTCAACTTATGTCACGGTAACATATATTAAGCGAATTTCTAACAGTATTTTGTCTAGTTTATTATTTATAATACCTTTTCCCAAACTTACCCTCTCTGAGATAGAGTCGGCCGCCATTTTGAATTGTCCAATACATCGGTAAACACTGCATGTTTTTCGAGCTGAATAAACATGTTACACTGAATAAAAGCACAAAAAATATATCCAGTTTGGTAGAAAAGTAACTTATCTTGCCTTTGATAACATTTATCTTCTATCTTTTCTTCTTTCTTTCTATTCTATCTTCTTTCTATTCTTCTATCTTCTATTCTATCTTCTTCTTCTATTCTATTCTTCTATCTTCTTCTATCTTCTATTCTATCTTCTTCTATCTATATAAATAAAATGAACTCATTTTTTCCCGTCTGATTTTGACATTAATAGGATTAAAAATCAAGATATTTCATGCAAATATAATATGCACAAACGGCAGAACAATATCTGAGGTGTGTTATAGGCTTATTATTTCTCAAATTCCTCGATAATCTTAGATTTCTATACTTTTTCTGCTGAGAAGTCACGGCCAAATCGGTTAAGATCAATGGAAGTGGTAAAATATTTTCTCTCTAATAAATTCCTCCTCCCCCTGCCACCACTTAACACCGTTTGGGGATCGTTCACAAGGAACAGTTGAGAAGAGAACACCGGTTTGGCTTCGTAGTTCTTTCATGTCAAGTTATTTAAAATCACTAAACTAAGCTGCAGTGCTCTGTGGTGTAGTGGTTAGCGTGCTGGACAATTCACATTATATTTTCACGTTCGCGCCGACCTACCATAGTGTTTTTTTTTTTTTTTTTTCCTAAACAACTGGAATGGACTTTTCTTGGTGGCCGAACTGTTAACGTTGCAGATGTTTTTTTTTTCACACTTTATTTTCCTACTTTTACTCATGACTCCGGGTTTGATCCTTCCTACTTACCTACCATAACATTTTTTAAACCCCCCCCCCGTCCCGGAAACAAACACTCGGGCAACGCCGGGTACCCCCGCTAGTTTGTTATATATTTGTTTAACAATTACAAGACGCCTTCTCAACCATCGATGCCCATAACAAAAAACACCCTACCGGGGAATTCTTCCTTCAAACTCCTTGGTCTAACATTCACAGGCAATATGAACTGGAACAAATACATTGAGGACATTGCAAAGAAGGTGGGTTCCCTCTATCGTGCTAGAAAACTACTCACTCCTGAGTGTATCTTGTACATCTACAAAGCCACCATTCGCCCATGCATGGATTATTGCTGTCACATCTGAGCTGGTGCATCTACCGCTAGTCTCTCTCTCTCTCTCTCTCTCTCTCTCTCTCTCTCTCTCTCTCTCTCTCTCTCTCTCTCTCTCTCTCTCTCTTGGACAGGGTCCAAAAAAGAGTCTGCAAGTCCCACATTGTCAACTAAGCTCCAACCTCTGTCGCATCGCTTCAGTGTGCATCTTTGTGCTTGTTTTACAAGTATTTTAATGGAATGTGCTCTGATGAACTCATTGCACTTGCGCCCTTTCGACGTGCATATCCCCAACAAACCCGTTTAGCAACAAAATCACACACCTTCACTGCTAAGGCCCCTAAATGCCAGAGAGATTTCTAATAGTTTATTCCTTCCTAATAGTTTTTTTTTTCTTTCGAATAGCTAGACTTTGGAATTCCCTTCCTGTTACCTGTTTCCCTAACTGTACTGATATGCAGAAGTTTAAATGTAATGTAAACCAACATCTTGTTAATCTTTCTTAGGTATGGTCCCAAATATAGTAGCCCCTTACGTTCAAGTAACGATATGCCTTCTTAGAGGTGAAGGTGAATTTAAAAAAAATCGTCCCAACACTATTTTTACGGACATATCACCAACCCATTTGTCTTATGGTTAGGGTGTTAGGGTTAGGGTTAGGGTTAGGGTGTTAGTTAAACGTGTTGAGAGACAAGGTTTAATCGTTGATCGAGTCATACCAAATGGTACTTAATGAACGCTTGCTAAACTCTCAGCAGTAAGGGTGTTACGGTGACTAAGTGCTTAAAGACACAGACTGACAACCTGGGTTTGCCAAGTTCGAATCCAATTCGTGCAACAGAAATACTTCACTTAGGGATGGCAAACATCACGTGATCCCTCCCATAAGTACCAATGTTGGGACGATTAATCAGAATCGGAATCGGGAATCGGAAAAAAAAAAACCGGAAGATTTGGGGATATCGGAATCAGTATCAGAATCGGAAAAAATTTTCCGATACCAAAAACGATTCTTTTAATTGTCTTTTTTATTTGATTTTGTTTCAATTAAAATCCTCCATTGCTTGTAATAGTGATATGTATCGATTTTAAAATACCAGTTAAAAGCTAAAATCGATAAATCATCCTTCAGTTGACGTTTAGGAAAATCTCTGCATATTAAAAATGTGTTTTCATGAAAATCGAAGAAAAAAAAATGTTATAGTTAATTAAAGATTAATTAAAGAATCAGAATCGAAATTGGTAATTGTATCGGAATCGGGAAAAATATTGGAATCGTCCCATCATTAATAATTAATAAGAAATTTTATAAAAACGCTAACTAGAAAGATACCGGGAAAACGAATGCCGACAATAATTGAACGAAGTAGGAAATAAGGACCCTAACCCTAACTCTAACCCGGCTTCACTTAGTAAACGACAGATTTCGGGTGGTAACGGGTTAACCTTCATTTTGGCATGTTTGAGCGGAGTTTCGCGACCAAGAATTCGTTTGTTTTTTTTTTTGCTTTTTTAATATATTTACACAACTTTAATTAATCTTTGGATATTTTTGTTTTAAAAAAATACTAGTATTATGTACTTCGAATTATTTAATCCAGCCTGAGACAAGAGAGCATATATCAAGCTTTTTAGACCACTGCCGCTTCTTTTGTTTAATAAGTTATCGTTGAATAATATTAAGGGATAAGATTTCAGAATGCAAAGATTGAATCGCTTGAATTTACTGGGTTTATATTTCACTGTTTTACCCAATTTGGACAATTTCAAGTTGTATTCTACGTCATTCTATTATCCATTTGGCTAGAACTGTCCTATTAGAGGTCCTGGATATGACCTTAAACTATATCCGATGGTGAGGCCCCAGCTTGTGGGCTCTGGGGAGTGTAGAGCCACCCTTTAATTGCCATTACTCCCAGGTCCACTCTGACCCGGAGTGGTAGTACCTGTTAGGGTCCCAACTATGGGTTAAATAGAAACTGACTTGAAAAAAAAACAAATATATTCTATTAAAAAAATATTTCTTCAAAATCACTGGATTCGGCATTAAATAACTCGAAAAGGGTTGATATGCCGTAAAACAAAAACAACCAACCAACCAACCAAATGTCCTATTAGAATAATTGCTAGATACCCTATGAGATGATATATGTTTCCTGAATCTTTCTTTAAACCTACACCAAGTTGACCCTATATACGTTCTAGTTCTACTTCTTTCACTTACGTCACATTTATACGCAACATCCGAAATACGACATTTACTTTCTACATGTCAGTCATTTGTGTTTATACAATTACATAACTGTTCTCCATAAGTACTCTCGATTATATCTCCTTCATCCTCTCTAATTTAAATTACGTTCCGTTTTAAATTCGGTACATTTTTACAATACGTCCAACTCATCATTCACATTCGACATGTCAACTTTTAAAGGCTTTCGAATATGCTGACAAGGGTAGAGGTTACGAAAGTCGTTCTTAACATGGGGAGGTTGGGGTTAACGATTCCGAAAGCTGTTCTTAACATGGGGAGGTTAGGGGTGTCTATTCCAAAGCACTTCTTAACATGAGGAGGTTGGGGTGTCTATTCTGAAAGCCGTTCTTAACATGTGGAGGTTGGGGTAGTCGATTCCAAAAGCCGTTCTTAACATGGGGAGGTTGGGGTATCTATTCCAAAAGCCGTTCTTAACATGTGGAGGTTAGGGTGTCTATTATGAAAGCCGTTCTTAACATGGAGAGGTTGGAGTTGTCGATTCCGAAAGCCACTCTTAACATGGGGAGGTTGAGGTAGTCGATTCCAACAGCCGTTCTTAACATGGGGAGGTTGGGGTGTCTATTCTGAAAGTCGTTCTTAACATAGGGAGGTCAGGGTTGTCAATTCCGAAAGCCGTTCTTAACATGGGAAGGTTGAGGGGGGTCTATCCCGATGCCGTTCTTAACTTGGGGAGGTTAGAGATGCCTATTCCGAAAGCTGTTCTTAACATGGAGAGTTTGGGGTTGTCGATTCCGAAAGCCGTTCTTAACATGGGGAGGTTGGGGTAGTTGATTCCAAAAGCCGCTCTTAACATGGGGAGGCTGAGGTAGTCGATTCCAAAAGCCGTTCTTAACATGGGGAGGTTGGGGTGTCTATTCTGAAAGCCGTTCTTAACATAGGGAGGTTAGGGTTGTCAATTCCGAAAGCCGTTCTTAACATGGGAAGGTTGAGGGGGGTCTATCCCGATGCCGTTCTTAACTTGGGGAGGTTAGAGATGTCTATTCCGAAAGCTGTTCTTAACATGGAGAGTTTGGGGTTGTCGATTCCGAAAGCCGTTCTTATCATCGGGAGGTTGAGGGTGTCTATTCCGAAAGCTGTTCTTAACATGGAAAGGTTGTGGTATTTATTTGTTGTAAGCATACCCGAAAACCTATAAAAGTCGACATTTCCAATGTGAACAGTGAGTTAGTCTTATGTAAAAAATACCAAATTATTTATTTTCGCATTATTTGAACCTATTATCCTTGAAGCTAAGTTAATAGGGTTGAAAATGATAATTTCACCGTACTTTTTGTTAATAAATTTTTCTTATGTTACTACCTGGAAGGAAGTTCTCTATAAGTGTCTGGTAAAACTACTTAACCCTGCGTCTCATGGGGTGTTTTGCGGGAAGTAGACGAACAATAACCTAGCCTCCTCTGATTGAATAGTGAAACTCAGAAGAAAAAACACTATTTCATAAACTATTACAAAATAAAATTATATCGTGCATACTTTTATTTATTGCAGTTATAATTTTTTTTTAATTAATAGATCTTAAAATTGAAGATAATTTTCACTTTTGTTTTAAGATGACGTGTCGAACTTGTATCGTAACCTTTGTGTGGGGAGTTACCGAGAAACAATTTTTGTTTGTGTTTGATTTTTTTACATTTGCAAATTATTTTAAATTTATTTTCTTATGTTACTACCTGGAAGGAAGTTCTCTATAAGTGTCTGGTAAAACTACTTAACCCTGCGTCTCATGAGGTGTTTTACTTAAGTGCTCGTAATTCCTAGCTGGCAAATTATTTCTTTTCTCCCTCCCAGTACTCTCCTGACTCAGTGAGGGATAGCACAAGTGGTATGGCGCAGTTGTATCTCAGTTTTGCTTAAAGGTGAATCAGATTGACAGGTAATATTTATGTAATGAACTTATATTCATTTCCCTTGCTTTTTTAATTTATGGAAACACATATTGAAAGTACACATTTATTTTTCTTGCTATTTCAATTCATGGAAACATTTAATGTTTACATTTGAAAGCACACATTCATTTTATTTATTTATTTTATTTTTATTTATTTATTTATTTATTTATTTTGCTATTTTAATTTATGGAAACATTTTGTGCTTACATTTAAGTGCACACGTTCATTTTTTTCTTCCTATTTCAATTTATGGAAATATTCTGTGCTCATCATAGATATTAAAAAATAACACAAACTGATATATCCTGTAGATATTTTAAAATAAATGTGATCTAAATCTACGATTTTTTACATTTTTCCTTAGTTTTATAATTTATTTTATTGCATTATTTTATATTAATATCAACAAGATACAAGTGATTCAAACTGTTCTACAGGGATTGTAGATATCTCCTGAACCAACATGATAACTATATTGTACGAAATAATAACATTATAAACATTTTTGTATTGGGTGCATAAACATCCCATTGGACTAAACATTTTTGCAACATCTAGGTAACTAAGGCAGAGTTAAGTAAGTTGCTAAGAATAGGTAAACTGTAAGGCGGATTGAACCATATTTAATTTTTACGCCTGTTTTTTTTCCAACAGTTCTAGTCCATGAAGTTTGTGTGCGTGTGCGTGTGTGTGTGTGTGTGTGTGTGTGTGTGTGTGTGTGTGTGTGTGTGTGTGTGTGTGTGTGTGTGTGTGTGTGTGTGTGTGTTTTAGTATTTGGATTGGTTCTATCCGTTGCTTTTGTACTCTTTAGGATTGCCCATGTTATATGATATAATTGTGGCACTATATCTTAGTGCCACGGTTCTTAACACGCTCCCCGTGCATGGGCAGGTGATAATTTGGCTATAGGTGGAGGGATACACAAAAATGTAACCCCAGAATTCCTTTTCCTCTATCGGCCTCTTTTTCGTCCGGACAGCCTGGGGTGAGCATGCATATTTCTGTCTCTCCGTAAACGAGAGGGAGTCCACCTCCTCTCATCATTAATTAGGTTAGGTAGTTTAATTTCGAAGATTAGCAAGTGTAAATTGTCTTTGTGTATATATTGTATACATTTTGTAGAACAAATAGTTTATTGTATTTCTCATATATGGCGATTGCGTCGTGTTGTGTGCTTTCTTGTGTCTGCCATAAATGTCTCCATTAAACAACGAAGCGGCCCGGAGGACGAAGGAAGATTCCAATCAGAATTCCCCCAGGGTGAAGAGGTCATCCAATATCTCAGGTATGCTTTTCTTCTTGATACACAGACCCTAATGAGTGGCCCATCTTCACCCTAATGAGTGGCGCATCTGGTACCGTTTCTAAGACATTTAATGTAACACGTGAAGCCGGTCATACACCAGTGACCGGCTTCACGTGTTACACTAAATGTCTTGGTAGAAGCTAATTAAAAGTCCTTTTATGGAATATAATTCAATAACTTGAGATTTATTTCTTCCGCCCGTCACACCAATAATTTCCTGGGCAAGGTTAACACTTTTGTCCAAACTTCCAACTTCTGTACACGTAACGCACCTTCTCTCAACTCCCAACGTACTTCTGCTAATTCAACTTATTTCTTTGAAATCCAACTTCAAAATGAACGATCCTCTAAAAAATCAACCCTCTTTTATCTCCAACCAGGAGCATTTCATTTGCATATCGGGTGGTCTCATTGCAGGCATATAAAGAGATAAGGCAGCCATTTTTGTTTCTTTCTTCTTCATTCATTTCATTCCACGACCGACCCATTGAATTATGCACACGTGCTAATTAGGTAAGTCGCACGTTTCCCTACAGCCCCCCCCCGATCTCATGATCACACACAGGGCAGGGGGACAGTCGTCTTTGTCGGGTACTTCTTCGAAGAATCGGGGGAAGCACTTCCTCATTGCCATCTTCCTCATTACCACCGTTATTGCCACCAGTCTGTTCCATTATCCCCTCTGTGGTTCCCTATGCGGTGTTTCACAATCAGGGCAAGGGGGCAGTATCCGTCTTTGTCGGCTGATCGTGTTATATAACGCCTGATGGTTTTCTTTCCCTGTCCCTCTGTTGTCCACCTTGTTTATTCTTAAAATAATTTACTTCACTGCTATATCTCAACCTGGCTAATGCTTCGTTGTAATATTCTTTCTTACTATTGAAGAATTGTTAATTGTAAGGTAGTCTAAATATTCGCTTAGTGCATTGAGAATGGCGGTGACTATGTGGGAAAATAAATTCTAGAGCAGAAAAGGTTGTTCATTTTAATTGTGCAACTCCCGTCTTCGTAGCTCTTTAACATTTCGAGTTTAAAAAATGGGGTATTTATTGGAACGACCCTCGTGTGACAAATATATATTTTCAAAGATATGCATTTTTCGTCACAAGGTTTTAGCCGATATAATTTCGATCTCTTTCACGTGTTCAAATTCGGGAATCTTTCTGCCGAATTTGAAACTCTACAACTTCAAACGAAACCCTTTATTTAATCCACGGTTGTGACATGCTCTCCTTCCGTCAGCCATGACCAGGTAGAGGTCGTAAGTAATTCGCAATTAGATTCTTAGTCTCTCTCGCATTAAAGAGTGAACCTTCAACCTCCACTAGAGCGTCATTTATAACTGAATTTAACCTCTCGATCTTCACCTAAAAAATTCAGTAACTTCAGTTATTTACCCTGTGTGTGTGTGTGTGTGTGTGTGTGTGTGTGTTTTGCTTCCATATGCGAAATACAAAACCGAATTGAACGAGAAAAATCGATTTTTGCTGTTGCTATTTTCATTCAAATGAATGAATTGTCCTATTTTCTTTTTGTTATTTCATTCTATTTTTTGTTTTCTGTTTTTCTTTGTTTTGTTTTGTTTTTGGGTGTGTTTTGTGTTTTTTTTTTGGGGGGGGTATTTGGGGGGGGTTGTTTTTATTTTTTGCTTTTGTTTTCCTTTGTTTTGTTTTTTTGTTTTTGGACGTATTTGTTGTTTTGGGGTTTTTTGTTTTGTTTTGTTTTTTTCGCTTTTTGTTTTTTGGGTTTTTTTTTTTTTTTGCTTATTTGGTTTAGAAACACGTGGTTGTGAGCGTGCGACATATGTCAAGAGATATTTTCAAAAAATTTTACTAATGGAGATTAAGTATCTGCCTGTCTGCATTCGAAACTAATTACTTCTATTAATCGTACTTGGGAAGGCGGTGTAGTATCTGAATTGTTGTCGCGGGACAATCATCCAATACATTACCTTTTCCTTTGTGGGGTTGTTTAGTATCTGTTCGTTCGTTATAACACTATCCTTGCCGTGCTTTAATTTGTCGTTCATAATCAATAACACTAGCACCTCCACCATAAATCGAGACTAACGCAAGAAATAAAAAATCTTGACATGTCGACAACATATATTCATTAGCTAAGCAGCCGAAGATACGACGTACGTTCAATAAGTTTCCAGACTTTTTTGTACAGGCATTTAAAATTGTCGTAGACTCTTGAAAATTCAGTATGTTATTACTCTACATTTTATGAGATGACTGGCCAATTTTTATGATTTAAGGTTCAAACGAACAGCTACAACAGGAATTGGAATACACTCTACTAAAGCCTGGTTGTCACAACTGGTGAATTTCAAAAATGCAATTTGGATGTGAGGTCACTTTAGAAGAACGATATGTAATAAAATTCTGTTTTAAACTTGGAAAAAACGTATGGAATGCTTCAGACTGATTTTGGATCATCTTGCATGAATCGAACATCGGTTTTTGAGTGGCATAAGAGATTCAAGGAAGGCAGTCTGTGAGAGATAATGAGAGGTGTGAGAGGAGAACACCCGAGTTGATTGGCCAAATAAAGAATTTCATGGATAAGGACTGTCGTGTGTCTATAAAGACAATAAGTGCACAGTTTGATGTCAGTGTGGGAACTGTACACACAATTGTTTGTGTGGAACTGAAAATGCGAAAGATTTGAACAAAGTTTGTCCTAAGAGTGCAGTTCACAACTTCATTCTTTTCACAGACTATTTGACCAAGATGGGCATCAATACAGTTCCTCGCCCTCCTTGTAGTCTAGATCTTGCTCCCTGTGACTTTTGGTTATTCCCTAAGCTCAAGGAAAACCTTAGAGGCTGTTGTTTTGAGATACTTGAGGAGATGAAAGAGGCTGTGATGAGGGTCATTGACACGATCACACAAGAGGACTTCTATGAGCCTTCCAGAAGTTGTTGGAACAACAAGTGCATTGCAGCCGGAGAAGATTACTTCGAAGAGGGCTAGAGTGTCATGTGTGGGGTTTGTATTACTGTACACATAGATTTGAAAAAGTTGTCAAAAAACAAATATATAACAAATAAATGTTATCAAAGGCAAGATAAGTTACTTTTCTACCAAACTGGATATATTTTTCGTGTTTTTATTCAATGTAACATGTTTATTCAGCTCGAAAACCATACAGTGTTTACCGATGTATTGGAACATTCAAGATGGCGCCTGACTCTCTCTTTAACACGGTAAGTGTGGGAAAAGATTTTATAAATAAAAAACCGGATAAAATACTGTTAAAAACTCGCTCAATATATGTTACCGTGACATAGGTTGAAATATATTCGGCTGTTTTTTAATAGTATTTTGTCTAGTTTTTTATTTATAACACCTTTTTCCATACTTACGGTGTTAAAGAGGGTGTGAGACGCCATCTTGAATTTTCCAATACATCGGTAAACACTGTATGTTTTTCGAGCTGAATAAATATGTTACATTGAATAAAAACACAAAAAATATATCCAGTTTGGTCGAAAAGTAACTTATCTTGCCTTTGATAACATTTATTTGTTATATATTTGTTTTTTGACAACTTTTTCGAATCTATGTGTACAGTAATACAAACCCCATGTGTGCATTATCAATTATAGTGCCCATACGAAAAAAAGTCTGGAAACTTACTGAAGGCACTTCGTATATTCGGATGCGAAATTTGGCGCGAATCTTTCCGTGATCGATGAAACGGATTTCTATAAATAATCTTTTTTATCAAAAATATGTAAATATAATTAAGCGCAACACATCACGGGATATATATTTGGGTGCAAATGAAACTAATCCGTTTCTATAAATATCGAAACTATTCATTAGAGATGTCTTCTTTAAAGGTCACTGAAAGGTCATCTGTATTCGTCGTGACCTTTTAACGTTGCTTTTATGATATCCGTTCTCATCTGTTCGTATTAATTAATGTCGTATTTGAAAATAGTTTTTCTGTTCTGTTCTGTTCTGTTTGTTTGTTTGTTTGTTTGTTCGTTCGTTTGTTTGTTTGTTTGTTTGTTTGTTCGTTTGTTTGTTCGTTTGTTTGTTTGTTTGTTTGTTTGTTTGTTTGTCCTAGTGTTTTATGTGTCGTTCTATACCGCATGTTTGGGAAATCGATGGCATAACTGCGAGTTGATTTACAAAGACTGGCGAACGAACGCTAAAAAGCAAAACCTTCTAATTGCTACCCTATTTCATTCTCAGTTTCGTTTAAATTCACCTTCCTCTTCATTTCAAAAGTAAGTTAATTTTCACCCCCCCCCCAAAAAAAAAAATTTTTTAATTTAAAAATATTTAATTTTCTTTGAAAAAAAAAAATCATTTTTACAACTGTTGCCATTTATTCGGATGCAAAATTGGCGCGCATCTTTTCTCGTTCATCTTCGCGCGAAATTGGCGCAAACCTTTCTTCAATGAAACGAATTTGTATTGTTGCATTGTTTTTGATATATTAAGAGGGTATAATCATCGAAAGTTGGAAGTCACTGGCGATAGGAACTGACCAATCAAATGGAGACAAATTCTGCAAGCAACCAATCAGAAACTAGAGTTGCTCCATAAAAATATTGAATTTTTTAGCATTCAAGCACATCATTTTTTTTTTTATCAACATGAGAAAGACCTTTTGCTCTTTGCCTGCAAAATTATAAAGTCTAAGACTTGTACAGAATAGCTACCCACAGAAAAACTCTCTATTTCCAGGACTTATACAGAATAGCTACCCACAGAAAACTCTTCATTTCCAGGACTTGTACAGAACAGCTACTCATCGGAAACTCTCCTGAAAATAAATATGACTTTTAATTCAAGATCTAGTTTTAAAAAATTATTTGAAACGTAAATACGATTCGTTGTAAAAGAATAATTTTTGCAAGTTTTCTTCGTCGTAAAAATAAAAAAAAAACAAAAAGGATTATTTATTTGAATGTCATATTGAAAAAAAAAAAAAAACTTTTATATACAGTAGAACCTCTAGAAACGAAATAATTGGTTCCGGCTTGGCTTTCGCATCTTGAAATTTTCGTATCCTAAAAGCGTTTTACGCGTAAATCGTCCAATCCGTTCCAAACCTATGAAAGACACTCACTAAATTCGATAGCTAAAATCAGAATGAAATAAGAGCAAATAGTACCTGGCCTAACTGTTAATACTTGTAGATAAAATAGATATTAGAAAAGTACGTAATATTTTTTAAAAATTAATACGAAACTTTGGAACCTCACTTTTCGAGTGAGACGATGTCCGAACTGTACAAAACACTTCAAATTAATTTTTATTTTTTTCAGTTCCTAATTATCACCACTTAACACTTAACTTCCGAAACATGAAATTGATTAATCACTTTCTTACAGTTAATTTACACTTTCTAAGAAAAATAACGACAAACTGCACATTCTTCACAAAAATTTGCGAAGATCTGTAAGGAAAATTAAAGCAGAAAACTTTTCGTTCCAAGTCCTATGAAAAACACTCATTAAATTTTATAAGAGCCAAATAGTTAAGTCGCTGAGATTTCGAACTTATAAAATTACCGAAAGAAGTGGTAGAGAGAGAGAGAGAGAGAGAGAGAGAGAGAGAGAGAGAGAGAGGGAGAGAGAGAGAGAGGGAAAGATGCATCTATACTCGTAGCAAAACTGAATACTGAAATGATCATATCTTTGGTTCTATAGAACGAAACTACATGAAAGTTTCCAGGCTTTTTTGAAGATTATAATGCTACTAGCATGGGTGCCCGGCGTTGCCCAGGTGTTTGGAGGTGTATGTTGAGCAAAAAAAAAAAAAAAAAAAGCGGTCAATTTTTTAAAACTTTGACCCCTATTATGACCCCTTAACATTTATTGTTTCGGGCTCAAATCAAGTTATTAAGTTAGATCCATGTCCAAGGAACCTATATCTAAAATTTAAAGTGTTTAGACCCAAAATTAGCGGAGAAGTTTGGTAGAGTTTTCAAAGGTCAAATTGTTGAACTTTGACCCCTTAACAGCCAAATTTCTGGCTGAAAACCGATCATATAGATTTTCCCAAATCTCAGTACCCTGTATATCAAATTTCGAGTCTGTAGACTAAAAATTGACAGAGTTATTGCGTAGGGAAATATATACACACACACAGGCACGTTCACTTTTACACATTGTTTGATTATGATAATTGATAAAAAATAACCTATATCTTCAAACCAATGAAATACGCCAAAATTTGCCTACATTTGTATATATATAGTGTCCTTGCAAGCCAGCTTCAGTTTTGCTGCTTTGGGATGAGTTTTACCTAGGTTTTTTTTTTTTTTTTTTTTTTTTACTTGGTTGTCTCCTCTGTGGCGTTGCCAGGCCACTAATATATAGATATATCACTTTTGGGGACAATTTTATAAGTTCGAAATCTCAGCGGCTATTGCTCAGAATTTAACAAATAAAGACTCGTTGGAAAGCTAATTACCTGAATTGTGTAGTGAGCTATATGACATTTGCCGTTAATTTCTGGATAAGCACCAAGCCTTTTAACATAATCGTTGCTTTTGACATTAAATAACGCGATAAGGGTTGATATGCCATAAAACAAAAACAAAGTTATCAGTTATGTAGAAAATCCGACAAGCACAACACACACACATATACCTCTCTCTCTCTCTCTCTCTCTCTCTCTCTCTCTCACACACACACACACACACACACACACACACACACACACACACAGCGTCTTCTTGGTTTGGTAGACAAGGCGTTTTCTGTTTTTAACTGTCGCTTCTATTTAAAGAAACGCTATTCGTTAACCTTGTTCTGGGTGTTTATCTGTCGCCATCGCGTAACTTCCTCGCTAACGGCAGCCATCCTTCGCCAGGGGAATAGATTTGGATCGGTGCCAAAAACCGAAATCTAGACGCGTTTCCTATTTAGTTTGTGCGAACTGAAGTTTTGCTTCCTTTTCGTGCATGTGTTGGTTATTTACGACATATCAACCCTTTTGGAATGTAAAGGGGTATTTACTTTTCTCCCGTTGCAAGAACTATGACACCAAGGTCGGAATATGGGATTGAAATCAGTGCCCCCGAGGGAATGGGACCACTCAGGCACCCAAAGAATGTCTGGACATTTCCAGGTGAGGGTGCCTCAGGCGATTAGCAATACACTAACCGCAGAGAAAGGCAAATTCTGGGAGAGTGGACCTCATAGAATTACACAAAATCAGCATTACACCGCAATTAACAAGAATCAGATGATTACCGGTACCGTCGCGGCGTCGCATCTCTTTTGATTGGAGGAGGGGGACTGAGGATAAAAATCCCGGGCCGGTTTTTGGAGAGTAAAAGTTCGGGATAGTTAACAGTCGAACATTCGTTAACAAAATTAAACTTTAAAAAAATAATAATTTATAGCAAACGCACTAGAATTGAATTCTCCATCCACCCTTTTACTTTTCAAGTGTGAAATCTGCTTCTATTTCAGAAGTTTATTTCGATATTCTCGTGTTGATAAGACAAACGAAAACCAAAATGGCGGTCGAGGTAATAGTTTAACTTTGGTTAACTTTCTTATGGAAATCGCTCCAGACAAAGCACGAAGCCACCGGATGTAAAAAAAAAAATCTTAAAAAGGAGAAAACTATTACTTCACAATCCAAAACTAGCCTACGATTAGTGTTAGATGGATTCGAATCTGGAAAACAATAATTCTTCTCCCATTGTCAGAAACATTGTTCATGGAATATGAGAATTAAAGGACAACATTAGGGATCTCGCATAAACTAGTGTGTCAACGTAAAGAGAGTAAAAATTGGATATTGGGTTTACTTTCAGCAGCGGCGTAACTCTCGTTTCCCTTATTTCGTCGTTTAGTCCTCACATTCCATGGACGGTGTTTCTTACAAAGAGGGAAGAATTGCTGTTTTGTGGGTTATAATCTATTTCATTATTTATGGTCGTCCGTTTTTTGTACCGTGAAATAATATATTTTTAACGTTTTACATCAAGTGGCCTTGTCTGAAGAGATTTACAAAAAACAAAAACAAAAAAAAACTGTACACATCACAACACCCGGGCAACGCCGGGTTGAAATGCTAGTCTATCTATATATCTATAAAAGTGAACGTGTCTCTGTGTGTATGTGTGTGTGTGTACATTTTCCTTCGCAATAACTCTGTTAATTTTCAGTCTACAGACTCGAGATTTGATATACAGGGTACTGAGATTTGGGAAAATCTTTGTGATTGGTTTTCGGCCAGAAATTTGGCTGTTAAGGGGTCAAAGTTCAACGATTTGACCTTTGAGAACTCTACCAAACTTCTCCGACAATTTAGGGTCTAAACACTTGAAATTTTAGATATAGGTTCCTTGGACATGGATCTAACTTAATAACTTGATTTGAGCCCAAAACAATAAATGTTAAGGGGTTATAATAGGGGTTAAAGTTTAAAAAATTGACATTTTTTTTTTTTTCTTTTTCTTTTTTTTTTGCTCAGCATACACCTCCAAACACTCTGACAACGCCGGACTGAAATGCTAGTCTATCTATAAACGTGACCGTGCCTTATGTGTATATGTGTGTCTGTGTGTCTGTGTATGTACATTTCCCTACGCAATAACTCTGTCAATTTTAAGTCTGCAGACTCGAAATTTGATATGCAGGCTACTGAAATTTGGGAAAATCTTTGTAATCCATTTTCGGCCAAAAATTTGGCGATTAAGAGGTCAAAGTTCAACGATTTGTACCTTTGAGCACTCTACACAACTCCTCCGCCAATTTTGGGTCTAAACAATTGAAATTTTAGATGTAGGTTACTTCGACATGGATCAAACTTTTAAATTTGATTTGAGCCCAAAACAATAAATGTTAAGGGGTCATAATAGAGGTCAAAGTTTTAAAAAAATTTGACCTTTGCGGTCTCTACAAAATTACTCAGACAATTTCTGGTCTAAACATTTGAAATTTTACAGAGATAGGGCAAGCTTTTTAATCAGTTTGGGTCGAAAAATTTTAGTTACCAATATATAAATGTTTGTACGAGGGGCGTACAATAAGTAATGCTCTTGGCCCACTTCCAGTTGTCTGATCTAGCTGAAATTTTGCATGTGTAATGAATCATAACTCTACGGGTTATGTGGCAAATTACAGCTCGGAACTAATTGTGGTTTCTGTTTTACAGGTGTTTGAACTGAGTCAGGTGTGAAATGGAGCCTGTTGAATGTCTAGCAGTGATTTGGTTTTTGTATTTTAAAGGACGCAGACAATAGGAGACTTTTGATGAAATGAAAGAAACTTATGGTGATAATGCCCCATCATATGACCTTGTAAAACGCTGGCATCGTGAATTCAAACATGGCCGGAAGTCTGGAAACAGCTCCCAGACTTGGTTGCCCCCCCCCTTCTTCCATTGATGAGGCATCTGTCCGTCAAGTTGAGGCTGCCATTTTAGAAGATCGGCGCATTACTATTCGCCAAATAGCCCAAGATGTCAAGATTAGTACAGGGTCTATAGAAACTATCATTCATAACCATTTGCATATGCATAAGGTGTCTGCCAGATGGAGTCCCAGGTTGCTCACACCATTCCAGAAGCGAGAACGCGTCGAGTGCTCAAAAATGAATTTGGAGATGTGCCAAGAAGATGAGTCAAAGTTTTTCAAAAGAATGATTACACAGGATGCAACCTGGTTTCATCACTATGATCCAGTGACCAAAGCCCAGTCAATGCAGTGGAAGCACTTGGACTCACCACCTCCAAAGAAGGCAAGGGTGCAGCCCTCCGCTGGCTAGTTAATGCTCACAGTCTTCTGGGAACAGGACGGAGTAGTGATGACAGATTTCCTGGCAAAGGGTACAACAAGTACAGAAGCCTATTATGCTTCACTTTTGAGGAAATTAAGGAAAGCTATCAAAATCAAGAGGTGAGGCAAGATCAACAAAGGTACCCTCCTCCTGCAGGACAACCCTCCGGTCCACAACTCGCATATCGCCAGATTAGAGTAACGTGCGTGTGGTTATGAAATCCTTCCCCATCCTCCCTACTCTCCTGACCTTGCACCCTCTGACTTTCACCTCTTCCCAGCCATGAAGTTGTTTTTGAAAGGAAAGCGTTTTCCAGATGATGCAACCTTGATTTCTGATGTCACGTCATGGTTGGAGGACCAACCTGGGGTGTTCTACAAAAACGGTCTCCAGAGCTGCATCAAACGATGGGGGACATGCATAACTCTGGGTGATTCCTATGTAGAGAAAGACTAATAACTGTGCCAAGTTTCGTTGCTCTACTGCTATGGGAAATGGGTCAGGGGCATTACTTATTGCACGCCACTCGTATGTATGTTTGCATGTCTGCCTAAAACTTTCGACAGAGGCGACGGATTTTTACAAGATAAATATCATTTAAGACGGCAAATATCGAAAAATAGGCTAAAATCATTAATATCTTAATCTTCAACCGGGCACTCTTCTACGAGAGGGGGGGGGTCGCTTTTTCGCCGGTATTTTCAAAGTCATCTTCTCCTTTCAATTGTCTAGCCTTAATTTAAACCGACGTCATATTCAGTTTGGCGGTAGTCGTAACAGCAAAGACGTCAGTTTTTTCCCCGTTCTTTTCCTCCTTTGCGGTACGAGTTCCAGCCTGCTTTCCTACTACCCCTTTTCTTTTTTTTTTTTTTTTTTTTTTTTTTTTGCTCAACATATACCTCCAAACACCTGGGCAACGCCGAGCTGAAATGCTAGTATATATATATATATATATATATATATATATATATATATATATATATATATATAAAAGTGAACGTGTGTGTGTGTGTGTGTGTGTGTACACTTCCCTACGCAATAACTCTATCAATTTTAAGTCCACAGACTTGAGATTTGATATACAGGGTACTGAGATTTGGGAAAATATTCGTGATCAGTTTTCGGCCAGGAATTTGGCTATTAAGGGGCAAAGTTTAACGATCTGACTTTGAAGAACTCTACCAAACTCCTCCGCCAATTTAGGGTCTAAACACTTGAAGTTTTAGATATAGTTTCCTTCGACGTGGATCTAACTTAATAACTTGATTTGGGCCCAAAACAATAAATGTTAAGGGGTCATAAAAGTTTAAAAAATTGACTGCTTTTTTTTTTTTTTTTTTTTTGCTCAGCATACACTTTCAAACATCCGGGCAATGCTCGGCTGAAATGCTAGTATATATATATATATGTGTGTGTGTGTGTGTGTGTGTGTGTGTGTGTGTGTGTGTGTGTGTGTATTTTTGTGGAAATATTCTTTCTTTACTTATATTTCTCGTTTTATATAAACTAATCTTTATTTAAGAAGCTCAATGTAATTACAGAGCCTTTAATGAATGAATGGCAAAAATCTGTATTCCAAATTTAATTATGTTGACTTGACCCTTACAATTCTTGACAGTATCTGATACTTTCAGACGTAAGTAGTTTTCAAGCACGGTAGAGATAGCCTACCTTCTTCGCAGCAGCCTTGGCAATGCTCTCAATGTATCTGTTCCAATTTATGTCCCTGTGAACGTTAGACCGAGAAGTTTGAAGCAAATACTTTCGGGTAAGGTTTTTGGCCATTGCTGTGGGTGGTAGAGAAGGTTTCTTGTGATTATTGAAGGAAAAGAGCTTAGTCTTAGCAGCATTGAATGTGACCATCCATGTTTGTCCCCATTCCCCTCATGCCTGTTATAGGGCGTGGTGTCATCAGCAAATATACCCATCTCAGAGATAATTTTATCAGGGAGGTCATTTATGAATAGCAGGAATAATAAAAGTCCTAGGATAGACCCCTGAAGTACTCCCGCATTTATATCATATTGTTTAGATGAACGACCGTCGAAGACAACCTGGACTCTTCTTTTACTTTAGAAGGATTTGATTACGTTATGTATTCTTCCAGTGATTCCATATGATCTGATTTCCCTTAGAAGACCATCGTGCCATACCCTGTCAAAAGCCTTAGATATATCGAAGGCTACCGAGTTATAGCATTTAGAAAATGAGTGAGGAATTAAGAAAATGCCTGAGCAATGCCGGTGTGGATATACCAGTTTACATATAGAGAAGTATGCCAAGTATTTGTGATAAATATACATGAACTTTTTCTCATATGCTAATTTTCGAGTTATACCAAGTGTTGATTTGTGGCACTATATTTGAGTGCCACGGTGGTTGCTTACACACATCCCCCTGCATGGCCAGGTGGTGATTTGGCCGAAGGTGGAAGGATACACAGTAATTCAACCCCAGAATTCCCTTTCTTCTATCGACCTCTTTCTGTAAGTGATCCTTTAGAAAGAGGGTTGTTTTTAAATAATGAACTAATTACATTAAAAAAAAAAAAAAGTTAATTAACGTGAAGGGTTTCTAAATACGAAATGACCTTGATAATGGTCTATAACAAGCAATTAATTTTAAGAATAAATTAAATAATTTTAAATGTGCACTGAATTTTAAAAACACTAATTACGGAATGAAAAAAAAAATTGGGATGTCTCTGAATTTCATTGTGAAGGGTAAATTGATTCCAAATGAATTTTCTTTAATCTTTTAAAAAGATTGTTTTTAATAATAAATGAATTACTTTGGAAAAAAAGTTAGCTAACTTAAATTCGGAATTTTTAATGGAATTTTAATTGGGAAGTAAAATTGATGTTAACGATGAACTAAAGACTTGAAATAAATTTTTTAAATTTTGGAATGAAATTTTAATGATCATTTGTAAAGGAAGTTGTTTTGGAAAAAAAAACACATACTTTTTAAATGTACCCTGAAATTTGGGAAAAAGTTAATTATGAATGAAATAACTTTAAATGCGTTTGCATTGTGTAAACAAATTCTAATTGTGACAGAGGTTCTCTGAAATGATTTTTTGAAATGTTTTCTTTTTTAAGAAAAAAAAAAATTTTAACACCCTATTTCATTGATTTGATATATATCCGGGTTTATGAATCGTTTATTTTGTGAAAAATTTTTTACCCTAATTGAGTATTCTAACTCATGAAGACTGCTGAGTGCCCTTCTTAAATTAATCCTTGAATAATATTGTAATTAGAGAAAAACTTCACAAGTAATAAATATTCCGTGATTGATGGTTTCTATAAGTCGTTCGGCGACAGACTCCTTGCTCTAACAGGATTAATTCGGATTAGGACCTCTGAAGACCGAGGTTCAACTAAATCCATATAGGTCGGCGTGATGAGGTCACGTAACCCCGACTTATTAAAATAAACGAATCTGGTTGCCGAGGAGCAATAAACCCAGTAGTAGTAGTAGTAGTAGTAGTAGTAGTAGTAGTAGTAGTTTTTTTAAATGTTTTCTTTTTTTTCTTTTTTTTTCTTTTTTTTTTTTCTTTTTTGTCTATTACAAGAGTAAATTGATGTAGTTGTCGGCGTGAACATCAAAATCGAGATGAAGTCACGTAACTCCGGTTCATTATAATAAACCAACTGATAAGTTGATGCAGAATAAATTGAAAAACGTATATGTCGGCGTGATGAACTCACGTAAACTCCGGCTTGGTTAAAATACATTATGCTAGTTGCTGAAGAGAGCGTAACTCCAGTGACTGAAATCATGAGGACCTGTGGGTGTAAGTTATATTATGCTAGGAGGTTGAAATTCCTCCATCATTTTTTTTTCTGCCTCAACGGAGGGCGAGGATGATTACCTCCCTGGTATTTGAAGCAGTATACCAGCCGACCAGGGGCCTGGCGGAAAAAAAAAAATAAATTGCTTCACTGAGTTCCTGACGGAACGAAGAGCATGGGGACATTGATCGCTGACGGCCGGTTGACGCATTACCCACGGAAAATTAGTGACTTCTGAAATTTATAAATGCTCATAAATTTCAGAGTGCATAGGGAGTAATGTGGCACTATTTCTTTGTGCCACGGTGGTTGCTTTTGCACATCCCCCTGCATGGTCAGGTGGTTATTTGACGGAAGGATACACAGTAATGCAACCCCAGAATTCCCTTTCCTCTATCGACCTCTTTCTGTCCGGACCGTCATGAGGTGAACACGTATTTTCTGTCCCTCTGTAAATGATAGGAGGGGGTGCCCCCCTCTTCTCATTATTAGTTAGGTTAGTGTAATGTGAATAGACATCTTGCTGCTCGACTCCCTACATAGTATCCCTACAAAGTATGCAATAATGAAGGTAATACTTAGCTACAAAAGACCGAGTGTGGTGCTATATCTCAATGTCACGATTGCTAACACACTCTTCAACATGTCCGGGTTGTGATTTGGCCATAAGCGCAGAGATAAACAGTAATGCAACCCCAGAATTCCCTTTCCTCTATCGACCTCTTTCTGTCCGGGCCGTCATGAGGTGAACACGTATTTTCTGTCCCTCTGTAAATGAGAGGATCGGGGGCACCCCCTCCTCTCATCATTATTTAGGTTAGGTAGTTTAATTCCGAAGATTGTCACTTGTAAATTTTCTTTGTGTATATATTGTATACAATTTGTAGAATAAATAGTTTATTGTATTTCTCATATATGGCGATTGTGTCGTGTTGTGTGTTTTCTTGTGTCTGTCATAAATGTCTCCATTAAACAACGAAGCGATCCTGAAGACGACGAAAGAAGATTCCAACCAGAACGCCACCAGAGTGAAGATGTTATCTTGAGAAAATGAAGGAGCCACACCCACATCCAACATCTCAGGTATGCTTTTCTTCTTGATATTCAGACGCCGATGACTGGCCCGTCTTCACATTTTCGTTTACATTTAGTGTAACACGTGAGGACGGTCGCAGATAGATTTCTACTTTCCTTCCTTTTCTTTCCTTCCCTTATTATTTCTTGGTTCAAATCGTTTAGAAAGAAACGAATTTATGTGACTCCACCCCCACCCCCCCGCCATCAGATTCTGCTGTCGTTAAGGTAGAAAAATTAATATTTTCCCCCCTGAATTTTCGATATTACACGTCCGAAGGATCGACGGTTCCGACAATACAATATTCATGGTTCGTTTAGTACTTCTTTTTACTTTTAGCTTCACACGCGCGCGCGCACACACACACACACACAAAAACAAACAAGCACACACACACACTAACACACACACACACACACACACACTAACACACACTGACACACACACACACACACTAACACACACACATACACTAACAGACAACTGAGATTTGTATAATAGACACCTTAGCTGACTTATTAAACCAGTAAAAATTAAGTAGATACCCGGGCTTTTTATAGAGAGACATCTGCAAAATGTGTGACTAATATACATCGATGTTTTCTCACATCCGACTTTTCGAGTTATACCAACTGTAGTTTCATTCTTTTCTTTCCTTCCTTCCTCCATCCTCCCTTTCCTCTTCCTTCCTTCCTCACTCTCTTTCTTCATTCTTCCTTCCATCCCTCTTTTCCTCTTTCCCTCTCTTCATCTATCCTTCCCTTCTATCCTTCTCTGTCTCCCTTTCTCCTCCCTTTCTCCTCCCTTTCATACCTAGCTTCCCCCCTCCATCCCTCCATCTATCATTTCTTCCTGTTTTCCTTCCCTCTCTCCCTTTCTCCCTCTCTCATTTTCTTGAAGAATGAATCTCAATCAATATTATTCCCTTCTTTCCTCCCCCTCACTCTATTTATTTACCACCCTCTCACTCTAACTGCCTTCCACTATACTTCCTTTCTTCTTCCCTTCCTTCCTTTTTTTCCTCTCTATCTATCTCGCTTCCTTCCTACCTCCATCCATCATTCTTTCCTGGCTTCCTTCCCTCCCTCTTTCTTTCTTCATTTCTCCTCTTCCTCTATTCCTTCCTCCGTTCTTTTCTTGAAGAATAAAACCGCATCGATATTATTCCCTTTCTTCCTCTGTTCCTCCTTTCCCTCCAATCCTACCTCTCTCCATCCTCCCCTCCTATCCCCCTTCTCTCCCGTTCTTGCTCCCTTCCTTCTCTTCCTTAAAGAATAAAGTCAAATCGATATTATTTTGCGTTCGACCTTCTTCCATCTGATCGATTTTAATGAGTCATTCGGTTTGTTATCGGCGCAAAACCTCGTCCGCAATTTCGAGACATCTCCTCTCTCGATTCCTTCAAGAGTATAAAGTTTAAAAAGCTACAAATATACCCGTCCCATGACGGGTAAAATTTATTCACAGTCTTGCGCCATTTTATATCCTGATTGCGAAATCAACAAATAATTCTATTAAAATCCAAGATTTACGTTAAAAGGCTCTCAAGAAGGAATCGTAATTCAAGGAATCTTCCATATATATGTTAATCTGGTGTTTGGAGGTGTATGCTGAGAAAAAAAAAAGAAAACTTTCACCCCTATTATGACCCCTTAAAATTTACTGTCTTGGGCTCAGACTAAGTTATTAAGTTAGATCAATTTCCAAGGAACCTATATCTAAAATTTCAAGTGTTTAGACCCCCAAATTGTCGGAGGAGTTTGGTAGAGTTCTCAAAGGTAAAATCGTTGAACTTTGACCCCTTACTCTCCAAATTTCTGACCGAAAACCGATCACGTAGATTTTTCCAAATCTCAGTACTCTGTATATCAAATTTCGAGTCTGTAGATTAAAAAATGACAGAAAATGTACACACACACAGACACGTTTACATTTATATATATATATATATATATATATATATATATATATATATATATATATATATATATATATATATATACTAGCAGGGAGACCCGACGAGAAACCGATGTGTCAAAGTGATTATGCTGTTGCCCGGGATTGAATGATGATCAACGAAATTTCACACTCCTATATTTTTATTGTCATTGAAATCCGTGAAATCGCCCGAGAGGAAGTTTCATATGCCTCCATGGAGTAATTTAGTTCAAAAGACATGTTATCCTACATTGCACTGTAGAGAACCTATTGTTTCTTTTATAAAATTAATTTATATAAACTTCTTTTCACTTAACAACAAAAAAGAAAAAAACATTAAGAAATTTGTTATATATATATATATATATATATATATATATATATATATATATATATATATATATATATATACAGGGTGAACAGAAAGTCCTTGGACCAATTCAAAAGTGGTTTATTAATAGAAAATTACAAAAATATAAATTAAACATGAATGAAAATTATAAGTTAGGAAACCAAGAATAAATTCAAATTATTTATTTTCAATGTGATGTCCCTTCCTTTCGATTAGACGTTCAATTCTCTGTCTGAAGTTACCAACCGAGGCACGCAGCGTTTCCTGAGGTATTTTAGCCCATTCACTCAGAAGAGATGTCTTCAAAGCATCAACACTTAGATGAGCAACAGAACAGACCTTTGCCTCCAACAAAAACCACACCGAAAAATCCATGGGATTCAAATCAGGCGATGCAGGAGGCCACATCTCCCTACTCCAGAATCTTGGAAAATGACGTTGGCACCAGTCCTGAGTTTTTCTGGAGGTGTGGGATGGTGCTCCATCTTGTTGGAAGGTGAAAGGCTGATCTTTGAAGTGTTTCTTCATCTCTTCAAATGCTGGAACCAAAATATCGTTAATGTAGCGATCTGTGTTGATCTTAACCCCCCTGCTCCACGAAAATCAGAGGCGACTTCCAAGATTTGGAGACTGCAGCCCACACCATGAGGGAAGACGGCTTTTTTCGGCGGAAAACTATTCTCACGGAGTCATCAATGTCTGCTGAAGATTTTGCGTAAACTCTGTCGTTCTGATTGTTAACAGTCGCTTCAATTGTGAAGAGTTTTTCATCAGAAAAAACGATCTCTCGCTCTGCCGTGCCAGCCTTCAGTTCTCCAAGAAGAAGCTTTGCTCTTTCAAGTCTCTTGTGCTTTTGGGCAGGTGTGAGGTACTGTCTCTTTCTCATCTTGTAGAGGGACAACTGGAGATCGTTTTTTACGATGGTTCTCATCGAGGTCACGCTCACATTCATGTCTTTAGCCATTTGTCTTGCAGATCTCTTCGGGTTCCTCCTTACCCTCTCTCGGACAGCTTTAATCACCTTCTTTGTTCGAGCAGTACGAGGTCTTCCACTCCTAGGACGGTCTTAAGATGTACCAAGTTCCTTAAATCTGTTCACAACATGGTACACGGTGGATTTAGCCACTTTCAAGAGCTTAATAATCTCTGAGTTTGTCCTTCCCGCGCAATGAAGCTGAATTATGACCTCTCATTTGCTCATTTTTCTGAAAGTTTAAACAAAATTATTTTAATATTATTTTAAAGTTGAAAATAATTAGATCAATAGTTAGACTAAATACTTACTTTATTCGAAAAGAGAAAAAGTGATTTTAACAATATTTAATTTTAAAACTAAAAATGGTCCAAGGACTTTCTGTTCACCCTGTAAATATATATATATATATATATATATATATATATATATATATATATATATATATATATATATATATATATATTTAATTTGGAAACAGATGAATCTCACAGGTAAGAAATTCATTTTTATAACATGAATAGGTTAGATAAAGTAATTAAGAATAGGAAACTAGATCTAATATTTGTAACACGTCTTCTTCTTAAGATTAAGGGAGGTGGTGTTTGATCAACTTTGCTGGGGATCAATGATGTAATATACTGTTTTGTTTTTAAATCCCCAAAACAGTGTTCATGGTAAACAACTGATGATCCCTTTAAAAAAATAAATTATTATTGGTACTATATATATATATGTATATATATATATATATATATATATATATATATATATATATATATATATATTAGGTGAGCAACTAAGTTCTTGTCATTTTTTCATTTTTTAGTTAATTGCGTCTGATAAGTATCGATAATTGATAATTGAAAAAGTCTGATTAAAAACTGAAATCCGACTTTGACCAGGGCGACTCTTTCATACAACCTAACATTACAAGTGCATTTGAAAAGTTTTATTACCACACAAGTTGAAAGGCCCACCCTATAAAATCAACTGTCGATTCTTTTATAAAACAGGACTCGTTGGAAATGAATGTTTCGATTTTGAGCACAATTGAACCATGGTATTTGACTATTGCATTTCAAATTTTAAGTAAAGCTATTATTTACAAAAATAATTTCATAAAATCAACGATTTTGCAAAAATCAAGACAACAAGATATAAAATAAGAATATGGTGTATTTTCTCATGTGTTACAATTGTTTTTTAAACATTTGGACAAATTTAAACATTATATCAATTAAAATTATTCTAAAAATAGCTACTCTTCAGACACCAAAATGCATTTGTCATATATATATGAATATATTCATAAAAAAAATTCATAATCCCTATTTTAATGGAAGAAGCAGTTTTGACTCACCTCATTAATTCTCATTTGATTTTCTTTCTTTATTTTTTTTCGATTCCGTTCGAATAAAGTAAGTATCCCACTTAAATCTATTAAAAAACAATTTAACGGCAGCCTATTAATTTATCCTGGACGCATCCTTTGTCAAGAGCTTATTTAAATATAAATTTCTTTAAATAATGTTCTATTGTTAAGTCTTTTTTATTAAAGAAGTCTGAAGAAAGGCTGGTTATGTGAAGATTTTCGAACGACATAATGTTTGAAATTGTCCAACCAGTCTTGAAACAATTGTAACTTACAATGAAATACACTTTTGTTGCTACCAATTCCTTGTTTGAAGTCTGGGTTTTGTTAATACAGTATATATATATATATATATATATATATATATATATATATATATAGCTTAATGCGTAAGTGGAAAAGAGAAAGTTCAATTCCACAAGAGGAGACTTATCTGGATAATGCCAAGCTCAACAATTATAATTGGAGCTTATACGACACGACGACAAGAGTATGAAATAAAATCACAAAACTATATATTGGTAGATATAGAATGGATCATTTATAGAATACTGGAATACAAGCAAAATTTGGGGGATAGAAGGGACTCTTTATGCCAGAGCATTTCGAAGCCTAATGCTTCTCATCAGAAGAGTAGAGAAGGTGCTAGGTAGCATGGGGAAGATGCGGTGTCTAGCGTAGGGTTCATTAAGGACGAAGAAGATTAAGAGTAATTGTAGAATGTTGGGGGAAGCTTTATTGAATTCTAAATAAATAAATAAAGGCGAAGCTTGTTATATATAGTATGATATATGAAATTGTATATGGTCTTTTACATCGTGTTGAGTTTAATTAGTATATGTTTTAGGGTTCAATTGGGGGTGTATTGTTGCTGCGTGGTAATTTATTTTAACGGTTTGTGGGGTGTCTATTATCTATTCTTTAGATAATAGGTACTCCACTGTAATAATAAATCTTTCTAGACTGAGGGAACATAAAAGAAATTCGCTTAAACTGGAATATAGTCATAAAAGGTACTTAATATCCGGAGAATAGCTTCTCTTCGTATCCTTTCTGCCGAAATATCTGGTGGAGAGTTTGTCACGTACTTCTGCTTTTTTCGGGGGGGGGGAGAATTACAGTTTCATGTTTTCATTCGTTCTTTTATTTTTGAAATTTTTGTTGGGGTAACAATTGAGTTCACATATAATCATGAAAAACTGCTCAATATTCTTAGTATAGCAGGTGTGGCCAAACACACCTTCATGTCGACCCTGGCAACGCTGGGTATCCATGCAAGTTATCAAAAAAACTGCCTATACAAAATAAGTCTGAACAATTATTGAAGACGTCTCGTATCAATGTTCATCTAAAAAAATTCAAAAACAAAAAATTGTGTTAATTTTTAAAGCCAGTCGTTTTTATTGTTGAATCATTGAACTGAAGAAACCCATTTTTTCTTTTTTTTTTTTTGACGTGTTTGTTTGTTGATTTTGTTTGTTTGTTTGCCGTTCAACAGATGTGAAGCACCCAGGAGATCTGGCAGCTGTTTCAAAGCAAATAACAATTTAAAAAAAAAAAAAAAAAAAAGGGAAGAAAAAATTTAAAGATTATTGAGTCGGACAAAATCAATCGTTTTCCCAATCGATTTTAGACGATTAAATTTGTTCACAATTAAACAATTTTTGCATCGACTGGATTAAATACATGTAAAGCACACTTGAATAAGCAATGACTAAAAGTGTAACAACCCCACCCCCCACAAAAAATGAATATCAAAATCGCTATATTAGTGATGAGATGATTCCAAATTTTTATTGATCCCAATAACCTTAGCCTGGGTGCCCGGCGTTGCCCAGGCGTTTATAGGTTTGTGTTGAGAGAAAAAAAAACTGGAAGTAGGACTGCAGACTCGAACCCATACCACAAACGAGAGAAGAATATGAAAAAAAATGACGTCTTTGCTGTTGCGTCTATCGCCATACCGGAAGTGGCTAAGATTTAAATTAAGGCTAGTCACTCGAAAAGAAGGGATAACTTTCGAAAATATCGGCAAAAAAGTTACCCCTTCCTGTAGAAAAGTGTCCAGTTGAGGGTGAAAGAATTAATGTTTTCAACCAATTTTTCGATATTTGTCATCCGAAGGCTGAGCTTCGAAACGATATCGATCTCATGAAAATCCGTCGCTTCTGTCGAAAGTTTTAGGCAGACATACATACACACATACATACATACATACATACATACATGCATACATGCATACATACATACATGCATACATACATGCATACATACATACATACATGCATGCATATATACATACATACATACATGCATACATATATACATACATACATACATACATGCATACATGCATACATGCATGCATACATACATACATACATGCATGCATACATACATGCATACATACATACATACATGCATACATACATACATACATACATGCATACATGCATACATACATACATACATACATTTAAACAGACAGGTGCGATTTTTATTATAGATGATTGACTGCGTTCTAAATTCCTGGTTCCAATACAATTACTGATCCCGATTCATTTTTAATTTTTAATTATTTACCTATCCATTTGTTGCTCTCTTTCTTAACTTTTTAGATTGCCTTAAAAATAATGTTATACCAGACATCTTCAATAAGTTTCCAGACATTGTATTGAACAAACATTTCAAATTGTTGTAGACTTTTTAAAATTCAATATGTTATTGCTACACATCTTGTGAAATGGCTGATCAAATTTATGATTTCAGGTTCAAATGAACTGTTACATCAGGAATTGGAATCAACCCTACTAAAACCTAATTGTGATAGCTGATGAACTTCAAAAATGCAATCTGGGCATGAGGAGACTTTAGAAGAACGATGTGCAGTAAAATTCTGTTTTAAACTGGGGAAAAAATGTTACAGAATCGTATGGAATGCTTCAGACTGCTTTTAGACCATCTTGCATCATGAATCGAGCATCAGTTTGTGAGTGGCATAAGAGATTCAAGGACGGCAGGAAGTCTGTGAGGGATGACGAGAGTTGTAGGAGGATTAAGAAATGTAGAACACCAGAGTTGATTGGCCAAATAAAGAATTTCATGGTTAAGAACTGTTGTGTGTCTATAATGGCAATAAGTACACAGTTTGATGTCAGTGTGGGAACTGTGCACATAATTATTCGCAAGTAACTGAAGATGAAGAAGGTTTGCATAATGTTTGTCCCAATTGTGCGGTCCACAACTCCATCCTTGTCACAGACTATTTGACCAAGATGGACATCAAGACAGTTCCTTATAATTTCCATAGTCTACGGCACTTGACCTCTTCTTCCTGTCTCAAATATCACGTGGTCCCTACCGTATTTCTAGAAAAAAATTCCAACTAGAATGATGCTGGCGAAACAAATGCCAACAATAACCATCTGATTCGTACAAAATGAATGAATGATGCTCAACGACAATAACGACAACAGCAACACCACCACCACCACCACCACCACCACCACCACCATCATCGCCATTATAATTATTTACTTCTTAAACTTAATTTTCTACTTATTGAAATGAGTGACGCAGATGGACAGACATCAAAGACACCCTACATTATTCTACATTGTTGGCCGTGCTTTGTTCGTAAGCTCTCCAAGAAAGAACTGATCTGAAAATATGGAACATGTTACCCTGAGACTGCTTCAACATGGTCGTCTTCAAGTCAAATAGCAACAAATACTTTTCTATTCACCATCTTAGGTAACCAAACCTTGTCCATTCTATTCATCGTTTTTAATCCTTTCACGGTATTGTTCATCATTCAGCCGATAGCCTCACTAACCCTTATTCTCGAGTGGCTTTTTGACCTTGATAACCGATGATGTAACATAATCTTCTTCAATATTGTCGTTACATTTTAACACGCGCACCCACGCGTTGCATGTAGAGATATAGCAAACTTAGAAATTTCTTTATACACACAGATACATTTATATATGGTATTTTAACGCCTTTCATGCAAAAATGACAAAAAGGAGACGTTCACTGAGTTTTCTTAAAGAGTTTGTTTGGAGAGAGGACTAATGTTATCTTAACTAGTTATTTGCTTCATAAACTTTCTACTAAACGAAATGGGTCATATGCACAGACAGAGACATCGACAACTTCTCTGCAGATTACAACATAGCCATCTTCAAGTCCAATTGCAACAAATATTTTTCTATCCGCTACCCTAAGTAACCAAACCATGTTCATTCTATTAACCGTTTTCAATCCTTTCATAGTATTTAAAAAATGGCAATGGTTATACGATATTTACCTCTCATTGGGACTTTCCTGTATTTTTTTAGCACAGCTATTTTATTTTCGCTAATTTTCACCAAACAAAATGTTTTCTTTAATAATTTTTTTCTATCTTATCGTTTTTCGTAATTTTTGGATGTATTCATTAATGTAACATGACAATTAAGTAGAGACCATTGGCTTACCTTAAAATTCAATATTAAAAAAATCGAATTTCGCTATTATAGTGTAGTTGTACCCAAAAGGACATATTTTTACTTCCGGTTGCAACAATGAACAAAACAATATGCATTCTGGGATAGGGTCCAAAAAAGAGTCTTCAATCTAATAGGTTCCGGACTGTCAACTAAACTCCAACCACTGTCCCATCGCTGCAATGTTGCATTACTATGCCTGTTTTATAAATATTTTAATTGAATGTGCTCTGATGAACTCATTGCACTTGTGCCCCCTCGGCGTACATATCCATGACAAACCAGATTAGCAACAAAATCACACCCCTTCACTGTTAAGGTCTCTAAATGCCAGAAAGCTTCCTACTCTGATAGTTTCTTTCCTCGAACAGCTAGACTTTGGAATTCCCTTCCTGCTACCTGCTTCCCTGACTGTATTGATATGCAGAAGTTTAAATGTAATGTAAACAAACATCTTGTTAACCTTTCCTAGGCATGGTCCCAAATTGTAGCCCTTACATCCAAGTGGTGATATGCCTTCCTATGGGGTGAAGGTGAGTTTTTAAAAAATCGTCCCAACACTATTTTTTTACAGACATATCATCAACCCATCTGTATTATGGTTAGGGTGTTAATTAAATGGGCCGAGAGAGTGGGTTCAATCGTTGATCGAGTCATACCAAATGGTACTTGATGAAACCTTGTTAAAGACTCAGCAGTAGGGAAGTTACGGTGGCTAAGTGGATAACGACACGGACTGACAACCTGGGTGTGCCATTCATTGTGCCCCCTCGACGTGCATATCCCCGACAAACCCATTTAACAACAAAATCACACCCCTTCACTATTGAGGTCCTTAGATACCAGAAAAGCTTTCTATTCTAATAATTTCTTCGAACGGCTAGACTTTAGAATTCAATTCATGCTGCCATCTTCCCTGAATCTGCTGTTGTGCAGAATATTAAATGTAATGTAAACCAACATCTTGTTAATCATTCCTAAGCATGGTCCAAAATAGTAGTCCCTTACGTTCAAGTGGCGAGATGCCTCATTAGGGGTGAACGTCAGTAAAAAAATATATATATAAATAAATAAATGAAATAGATACACACGCAGACCTTGATTTTTTAATACGGAGGTAAAACTGGAAATGCGCCAACATTTACCCTAACCCTAACCCTAAAAACTGGGGTCGTTTCGTATTTTTCTAAGATCGTATCATTTGGCTAAGACGCAACTCTTTTGGTCACTAAGCAATACCACGTCGTCAGCCAACTGTAAGCGTACGTAACGATGTGTTGTTTGAACAGCTGGCCTTGGGTAGTGGTGCTGGTTGGTGGGGGCGGGAGTGTGTGTGTGTGTGTGTGTGTGTGTGTGTGTGTGTGTGTGTGTGTGTGTGTGTGTGTGCGGTACACACACACACACACACACACACACACACACACTCGACGAGTCCAGTCGCTTTACCACGATGACGACGTGTACAACGACGAACAGAAGGTCATAGAAATTATAAAGCCAACATGTCCAACGTCAGGTGACTCATCGGAATTATATGTGTCACATCTGTGGCGCGAGCGAAAGAATGAGTCACACACACACACACACACACACACACACACACACCAAACTTAATCGACGCTCAACGATTTAAAAAACAAAGCCAGCCTTGTTTTTAATCCGCCTAAGCGCGTAGCTACTATAAAAAACAGGTGTATTTTTTTTACCTGTAATCAACAAAAGAAAGCAAACTAGGCCAGCAAACAAATAGACAACAAATAACGAGGATCGTACAATGAAACGAACACACGAAAAATGGCCAAAAAATTAAATACACAAGAAATAAATGTTACCAAAGGCAAGATAAGTTAGGCTTCTACCTACCTGGCTCATATTTTTGTCTTTTAAAGTAGTTTTACATGCTCTTATTTCATCTTAGATATTCACTTTTGACGAGTTGTTAACCAACAACATGGCTGCCATAGTTCTTCATTGTTTCCTATTAGCAAGAACTTTGGCGGCCATGTTGTTGGCTACGAACTGGTAAAATATTTAAAGAGCATTTAAAACTACTTTATAACACAAAAAAGGAACCAAGTTCATGAATAAGGTGATTTTTATTGGCTATGAAAACATTTTTTTTTTTTTTTTGATTGGCTTCACTGCACAATTCCCCAAATACTTGTTACCAAAGGCAGGATAAGTTATTTTTCTACCTACGTGGATTGCAATACGCATTGCACGAGAACTGCTACAAAAAAAAAACTAAATTAAATAAATAATGGCAGAAAGGCATCAATCAAGCGAATATGTAATGCTTTACGAGTATTTTGTTTAATTTTCGATTTTTGAGCGATTATCGATGGTTCTCGTTCTACGCTTATGGAAGAAATGTGTTAACGCCTCAATTCCTCTTTTCTCTCTCTCTCTCTCTCTCTCTCTATATATATATATATATATATATATTTCTCTCTCACCGTCTTCTTCCTCTCTCCCTTTTTTTCTTTGTCCTTCTCTCTCTTTCTCTCTCGCACCATTTCTCTTTCTCTCTATCCTTATCTTTCTCTGTCCCTCTCTCTCTCTCTTTCTCTTTCTCGCCATCTCTCTTTCTCTTTCCATTTTCTTTTTCCCTGTGTACCCCTTCTGTCTTTCTCTCTCACCCCCTCTCTCTTTTTCTCTCTCACCCCCTCTCTCTTTTTCTCTCTCTTAACTCTCACACCAACAAGTGAACGTACTTCTTTCAACACTTAGCAAATGTGCGACTAGTTTTGCTATGACATCACGTAGCCCCACCGACAGGTCATCGACTCCAACATTTTTCGTGCATCTTTTTATTACTGTATAATCATTTTCTCACTGGCGATCGTCGATGGAAACGCACGGATTCACAAGAACCGAAATAAAACAAAACCCAACACAGGAAAAATACAGGTACCGATGCTTCACATATATGTCGGTTGGACATGTGTGTGTGTGGGGGGGGGTCCTCATAAACCCTCTACGCGCTAAGGCTAACATACGTCCTGTCTATTGATAAGTTCTTTTATTACTCTCTAAACCTACTTCCTTGTCTTTTCTCATCTATCTTTTTCTTTTTGTTCTTTACTTTCCTCTCCCAGCACTAAACGATCTCAGTCAAACATAGTGTCACAGTGTTACGCATCAAATGTGTTCAATAACGAATGTGTTACATAACTATGTGGTTCGTAACGGACTATGGGTGTGCGTGTGTGTGTGTCCACATAAACCCTCTAAGCGCTAAGGCTAACATACGTCCTGTCAGGGCTGGGTGAATCTATTGCCGCTAGTTCATCTCCCCTATCTACCTGTAAGCGACAAACTGTTCTCTACCCCATCCAAAATCCAACAACCCACATCGGAGTTCAGGCCTTAACTAACTAAACGTCCAACTGCTCCCCTTTCCGTTAAGTGTCGTTCCTATTGTACTATTCTTAGTCCATTGTTCAGTCCTTTTGCTATCGCCATTCGTCACACCCTTATTTAAACTCTATCCTTATTTCTCTTTGTCTGTGTTATGAACAAATTCCTTGCTAAATATTAAATATTTATGATGATACATGAAATGTGGTGGGAGAAAGGACATCTGCGTTGAATTAAGGGTGAATGTTAAAAGATTGACCCAACAAGCAGCAAAATCCCACACCTTCACTCTAAAGGTCCCCAACTGGCGGATAGCCTTCGACTCTAAAAGTTTCTTCCCTCAAACTGCTAGACTTTGAAATTCCCTCCCTGCATCCTGCTTCCTTGACTGTACTAGCATGCAGAATTTTAAGTGTAATGTGAACAGATATTTCGCTGCTCAACTCCTTACTCAGAATGTTCCTATAGGCATGGTCATTTATTCACAGTATCCCTTTATGTCTCAGTGGTAATTTGCTTTATTTGGGGTGAATACTAGTAAAAAAAAAATTATTTTTTAAATGCTGTAAGAGGGAATGGAAGGAGTGAGATAAAATTTGTTATGATATTACAAGGACGATTTCCAAAGGACTTCCGGTTTTGAAACTCCTTGGAAATAAGCACTTACTTTGAAGACCCCACCAATGACACTGAAACCCTAACCCTAACCCTAACCCTAACCAATGACACTGAAAGTAAATTTTGTTTTTACCTATTGTCTCTTGATCAATCCTTTTGTTGCTTCCTTTGTTCTTTTTCCCCAGCACTTTTTTTTTTACACAGTGATCACCTCTTATCAAGGCCCGGAAGCCACTCAGGGATAAGGGTTATTGCAAGTACATTACGTTAGTGTGGAGATTTGATGAAGTGTTTACTTAAGGGGGCGGTTCATTAGGAATTTGTTAACGTTGGACTTGAAGACATCCAAGTTGTAGTCCGGTGGGAAGCAGGCAGACGGAACAGAGTTCCACAGGCGTGCAGTTCTAAGAAAGAAGCTTTGTTCATGGAATCCGCGTTTTTATTTAGGCACAGATATAGAGTGGGGGAAATTTTTCACAGTGGATTCAGCTAGACGGGTGTTTTTCGTGAAAGATTGGCGAGGGGGGGCACGAAACTAATCGAACACAGTATCACATTGCAGCGCAATCAAAGAATACCTAGAATTCTTAGATAATATTTGGTTTATTAACAAAACGAGCATTCTATTAACAGGGCATGTAAACAGTTATATTACATTTGTGCAAAAGTAATGTCGTTTTTTTTGGGGGGGGGGCATGAAGTTGAATGTCAAAAAAAGATATTATTTTTGCACCAACCTAATAATACGGTTGATTGGGTTACATCTCTAATGAATATGTGTTTCAGATATTTCGAGGATAAAACCTCATTTTCAAAAAGCATCAAATCGTTTTGCATCCATTCATTCCATATATATCTATAACAGCCGTTACACTCAGAGCATGAGTAACAATCTCTAAAAATGACGTCACAATTCCATATCAACTTCGTAATCTAGTGGAGTTAACATTAATTAAAAGAAATACATAGATAATACTACCAAGTCAGCTGCAAAGAAAGTAAAATTTCTCACGTCTACCAGTATCCTATATCTCTAGAACGCCACGATTAGGTTATGCTTGGAGTATTATTTTACAAATACTTCAATGAAATTTTTGATTAATTTTTTGCTCTAGTGCTCCCCTAGATGTAAATACACCCGAGCAACCTGACAATCAGCAAAATCACACCTCTTCATTTTTGAAGTTCCCAGTTGACAAAAGGCATTCGCTTCTGATAGCTTCTTTTCTCGAACTTCTATTCTTGGAATTTTTTTTTTTTTTTTTTTTTTTTTAGAGTTGCCCCCTTTTTCCCTGGTTGTACTAACATGCAGAAATTTACATGTAATGCGAGAAAACGTATTGCTGCAAAACCGATCACTTATTGTGACCCCTATGGGTATTACTCCAAATTCAAAAATAGCACCTTAGACTTCAAGTGCAATGTGCCTTGTTTAAGGTAAACAAAAGTTTTGGAAAAATTTTGGTCGGTTTGAAAGGATTCTATTTGCGGGTGGGAATCGTGAATCCCGCATACACACACATACACACACATGCACACACATGCACACATGCACACAATCACACGCACACGCACCATATGAATATACCCACCCAGCTCCAAATCAATCTAAACCTTCACAAAAGGTTTGGCATTGACCTTTTGACACGATTTACCAAAATTGTCATTCGACAACTCAAAGTGAACCCTCGCCTGTACCGAGGGGCGACACAGCAAACGGACAGTGCGTTTATTCTTGTCTGTTTCATCATGGTCAGATAAAAACACACACACACACACACACACACACACGCAACACAAACAACGCACACACACACAACACACACACACACAACACAAACAACACACACACAACACAAACAACACACACACAACACACAACACACAACACACACACACAACACGCACACACACACACAACACGCACACACACACACAACACACACACACACACAACACACACACACAACACACACACACGCAACACAAACACACACAAAAAAAATAAATAAAATATTTTTTAAAAAACATGAAAACACGTCAACTAACGTCGAAATGTTTATTGATTGACGGAAGACAGCGTTGACATGTTTGGAATGAAGAATGATGACGGGGACAACAACAATAACAGAACACAAGCGGAATAAAAAAAATGTACACTCACGTATATAAAGAGACAGAGACAAACAGATAGACAGAAAGACAAAGAAAGGGTGGGTGGCGTTGGTTGGTTTTGTTTTACGCCATATCAACCCTTTTCGGATTATTTAATGCCGAATCCAAAGATTTTGAAGAAAATTTTTTTTAATAGAATATATTTGTTGTTTTCACGTCGGTTTCTATTTAACCCATAGTTGGGACCCTAACAGGTACTACCACTCCAGGTCAGAGTGGACCTGGGAGCAATGGTAATTAAAGGGTGGCTCCACACTCCCCAAAGCCCACAAGCTGGTGCCTCACCACTGGATATAGTTTTAGGTCATATCCAGGACCCCCATTGAGGGACTTTTACCCTCTGCAGGGGGGCAGTCGGCGTATTCTAATGCCCCACCGACAGGGCCGGGTGGGTGGCGTGAAAGAGAAACATAAACCGTATGAGACTAATGGAGATACTATTCTGACGAAAAATAAAAATAAAATTCAACAAACCGAGTTATGTGTTCATCAACGTGTTGTCTTTATTGCGAGACTTCCTCTTGATAAATGTATATTTATACTAGCAGTTCAGCCCGGCATTGCTCGGGCCCTATGTACTGTACATAATTTTATGCGCATATCTATATATATATATAAAAGTTTGGCTCATGTCCAGGTAACCTACATCTAAAATTTCAAGTGTTTAGACCCAAAATTGGCGAAGAAGTTTGGTAGAGTCAGCAAAGGTCAATTCTTTAAACGTTTACCTCTTGGCAGACAAATTTTCGTCCAAAAACTGATTAAAAGGCTTGCTGTCTGTCTGAAAACCTTTTATGTAAAATTTCAAATGTTTAGACCACAATTTGTCAGAATAGTTTGCTATATAAGGCACAAATCTTTTGAACTTTGACTCCTTGGCAGCCAAATTATTGGCCAAAAACCGATTAAAAAGCTTTCCTTTTGTCTGAATACACATTATGTAAAATTTCAAATGTTGAGAACAAAAATTGGTGGAGTAATTTGATAGAGACCGTAGAGGTCAATTTTTTTTTAAACTTTGACTCTAATTTTGATCACTTAACATACATTGTTCTGGGCTTAAATCACATAAAAAAAAGTTTGATCCATGTCCAATTAACCTACATCTAAAATTTCAAGGGTTTAGACCCAAAATTGGCGAAGGGGTTTGGTAGAGTTTTCAGAGGTCAAATCGTTAAACGTTGACCACTTGACGGCCAAATTTCTGACAGAACCCCGATTTAAAATATTTTTCTCAAATCTCAATACCCCTTATGTAAAATCTCGAGTCTGTAGACTGAAAATTGACAGAGTAGTTTGGTAGAGAAATGTACACACACAGACACACAGAGAGGCAATTTCACTTATATATATATATATATATATATATATATATATATATATATATATATATATATATATATATATGAAATAAAATGGAGGTGGAAGGACCTGGATACTCAACGTTTCGCCCGATTTATGCGGGCTTCTTCAAGAGGGATGGTCATTGACGAGAGAGTCGGAGGATTGGGGCTATATATAATGATGGGGGAGAGCAGCGTGTTTTCCTTATGTAAATTAGATGTCATATATACATGTATATACATTTTATGAGAGAAGAACTAATTAGAGTAAACTAGTGTAGTGGATTACGTCTAAAAGATAAAATATCGTAGAGATTAAAAATTGTGTTTGGAAATATAGCGGTGATAGATTAAATAAATAAAATGACACGAGATTACGAAAGAATCGTTTTTTTTTTTTTTTTTTTTTTTTTTAAATTAGAAATAATGGAATTGGGATAAAATAGAGCAGTAACTTAAAAGATGGTATCTAAAAATAAGAATAGGAGGTGATAAAATGGAGTCTAAAAATAGATAATGATAAAATACAGTAAATAAGTAAAATAAAAATAAAATTAAGTGAAATTACGAATTTTTTTTTTTTTTTTTTTTTTTTTTTTTTCGCGTTTAACCGGTGTCTAAGTTGTTTTCTTTGATAATTATTTTCGACAGAAAGGGAGCAACGTGGAAAAAACCTTTTCTTTGCTTAATTATTTTGCTGGAATGAGAGATTATAGCTGACTCAATTAAACGTCGTGTGGATCTGTTATGTATGTGTTTAAGGAAAGTTGCTTTGTTAAAATCAAAATGGTGGTCGTTTTCCATGATGTGACAAAATATGGCGTTGAGTGTATTGTTGTTTTTTACATCTCTTTTGTGTTCATACATTCTTTTATTTAAATTACGTTGAGTTTCTCCTACGTATATTTTTCCACAATCAAGGCAGGGTATGGAATATATTCCGGCTTTGGTGTTAATGTTGGTGTTAGTTATAATTTTACGTGTTAGATCCCTAATTGTTAAAGAGTTTAGTTTTGTTATTTGAATGCCTGTCTTATTTAGGTTCTTATATATTGTGTCGTTGTTTTTATTAGTTGGTAATGTTAATTGTCTGTTGTGTATCTGGCTATTTAAGGAATGTTCTCGGTTTCGGTAAATTTTTAGTGCTTTTCTTTTTGTATTTGCCAAAAAATGTTGAGGGTATTGCAAGTTCATGAATGTACGTTCGATATACTCAAATTCTTCCACGATGTATTCTTCACTACATATTCTCAGGGCCCTAAGAAAAAATCCTATTAGAATACCTCTTTTTACTTTATCATCGTGATGAGAGTAAAAGTGTATGTAATCATTTTTATTTGTGACTTTCCGATGGACTTTAAAACTTAGATGATCATTGTTATTTATGATGTTGATGTCCAGAAAAGGTATGGAGTTGTTATTTTCTCTTTCATACGTATAATTAATAGTGGGTTCAATCTTGTTTAATTTATCAGTGATATTCTCTATTTTGGAAGATATAGGGAGAAAAATTAAAATATCATCAATATATCTATAGTAGGAGGTACCCTTGGGCAATTTATATTTCATGGGTCCGGTTTCGATGAATTCTAAAAATAGACATGCCAAAACCCCACTTAGAGGGTTACCCATGGGCAGTCCAAATTTTTGTTTATAGCAGAGTCCATCGAATGTGAAATATGTCATGTCAATGCATATACTTATAATTTTAATTATATTATCTATCGGCAAAGGTAATTTAATTTTTATTTTATTTAAGTGTTTTGAAAGAAGGTTGAGACATTTCTTGGTAGGGATATTGGTGTATAAAGATTCTATATCGAGACTATTCATGGTTTTATTTTTCATATCTATGTTTTTTATCTTATTAAGAAGGTCGCCAGAGTTTCTTATATGGGAATTGCTAATTGTGCCCAATAATGGCGTTAGGAGTTTTGTGATCGCTCGTGCTATCTTATGGGTGGCACTGCCAATGCCAGAGATGATTGGGCGTATTGGATTATTATTTTTATGTGTTTTGGGTAAACCATATAAGGTCGGGATTTTAGGATGGTATTCTATATAGGTAGTCCATATTTTATCATTATGTATTAATTTCTTGTAAGATTTGTTAAATTTGTCAATTTCTTTATGTATTATTTCGGAGGTAGTTTTTTCATATGTGTGTTTATCTTGTAATAGTTGAAGTATTTTATTTTTGTATTCAGTTGTTTCCATTATTACAATCCCCCCACCTTTGTCAGCAGGTGAGACGATAATATTATGGATATATTAAGATTGAACCCACTATTAATTATACGTATGAAAGAGAAAATAACAACTCCATACCTTTTCTGGACATCAACATCATAAATAACAATGATCATCTAAGTTTTAAAGTCCATCGGAAAGTCACAAATAAAAATGATTACATACACTTTTACTCTCATCACGATGATAAAGTAAAAAGAGGTATTCTAATAGGATTTTTTCTTAGGGCCCTGAGAATATGTAGTGAAGAATACATCGTGGAAGAATTTGAGTATATCGAACGTACATTCATGAACTTGCAATACCCTCAACATTTTTTGGCAAATACAAAAAGAAAAGCACTAAAAATTTACCGAAACCGAGAACATTCCTTAAATAGCCAGATACACAACAGACAATTAACATTACCAACTAATAAAAACAACGACACAATATATAAGAACCTAAATAAGACAGGCATTCAAATAACAAAACTAAACTCTTTAACAATTAGGGATCTAACACGTAAAATTATAACTAACACCAACATTAACACCAAAGCCGGAATATATTCCATACCCTGCCTTGATTGTGGAAAAATATACGTAGGAGAAACTCAACGTAATTTAAATAAAAGAATATATGAACACAAAAGAGATGTAAAAAACAACAATACACTCAACGCCATATTTTGTCACATCATGGAAAACGACCACCATTTTGATTTTAACAAAGCAACTTTCCTTAAACACATACATAACAGATCCACACGACGTTTAATTGAGTCAGCTATAATCTCTCATTCCAGCAAAATAATTAAGCAAAGAAAAGGTTTTTTCCACGTTGCTCCCTTTCTGTCGAAAATAATTATCAAAGAAAACAACTTAGACACCGGTTAAACGCGAAAAAAAAAAAAAAAAAAAAAAAAAAAATTCGTAATTTCACTTAATTTTATTTTTATTTTACTTATTTACTGTATTTTATCATTATCTATTTTTAGACTCCATTTTATCACCTCCTATTCTTATTTTTAGATACCATCTTTTAAGTTACTGCGCTATTTTATCCCAATTCCATTATTTCTAATTTAAAAAAAAAAAAAAAAAAAAAACGATTCTTTCGTAATCTCGTGTCATTTTATTTATTTAATCTATCACCGCTATATTTCCAAACACAATTTTTAATCTCTACGATATTTTATCTTTTAGACGTAATCCACTACACTAGTTTACTCTAATTAGTTCTTCTCTCATAAAATGTATATACATGTATATATGACATCTAATTTACATAAGGAAAACACGCTGCTCTCCCCCATCATTATATATAGCCCCAATCCTCCGACTCTCTCGTCAATGACCATCCCTCTTGAAGAAGCCCGCATAAATCGGGCGAAACGTTGAGTATCCAGGTCCTTCCACCTCCATTTTATTTCATATCGTCGGATTTAATCCAGCTCAACAATCATATATATATATATATATATATATATATATATATACGAGCATTTCAGCCCAGCGTGGCCCAGGTGTTTGAATGTGTATGTTGAGCAAAAAAAAAAAAAGTGGTAGTAGGAAGGCAGGCTCGAACCCGTACCGTGAAAGAGGAAAAGAACGGGTAAAAATCCTGTCGTCTTTGCTGTTACGACCACCGACAAACCGGAAGTTATGTATGTTTAAATTAAGGCTAGACAATCGAAAGGAGAGGGTGACTTTCAAAAGCATCGGCGAAAAAGCGACCACCTATGTAGAAAAGTGCCCAGTTGAAGATGAAGATATTAATGTTTTTAGCCAATTTTTCTATATTTGTCGTCTGAAAGGTCGAACTTCAAAACGATACTGATCTTGTAAAAATCCGTCGCCTCTGTCGAAAGTTTTAGGCAGACATACATACATACATACATACATACATACATACATACATTTATATATTTGTAACTAAAACTTTTCAACCCAAACTGATTAAAAAGCTTGTCCTATCTCTGAATACTCTTTATGTAAAATTTCAAATGTTTAGACCGGAAATTGTCTTAGCAATATGGTAGAGACCACAGAGGTAAATTTTGTTTAAACTTTGACCCCTATTATGACCCCTTAACATTTATTGTTTTGGGCTCAAATCAAGTTATTAAGTTAGATCCATGTCCAAGGAACCTGTATCTAAAATTTCAAGTGTTTAGACCCGAAATTGTCGGAGAAGTTTTGTAGAGTTCTCAAAGGTCAAATCATTGAACTTTGACTCGTTAATAGCCAAGCTTCGTGCCGAAAATAGATTACAAAGATTTTCCCAAATCTCAGTACCCAGTATATCAAATCTCGAGTCTGTAGACTTAAAATTGAGTTATTGCGTAGAGAAATGTACACAGACAGACACAGACAGACACAGACAGACACACGTTCACTTTTATAGATAGACTAGCATTTCATCCCGGCGTTGCCCGGGTGTTTGGAGGTGTATGTTGAGCAAAAAAAAAAAAAAAATTTTTTTAACTTTGACCCCTATTATGACCCCTTCACATTTTTTGTTTTGGGCTCAAATCAAGTTATTAAGTTAGATCCATGTCCAAGGAACCTATATCTAAAATTTCAAGTGTTTAGACCCAAACTTGCTGGAGGAGTTTGGTAGAGTTCTCAAAGGTCAAATTGTTGAACTTTGACTCGTTAACAGCCAAATTTCTGGCCGACCCTCGATCACAAAGATTTTCCCAAATCTCAGTACTCTGTATATCAAATCTCGAATCTGTAGACTAAAAATTGACAGAGTTATTGCGTATGGAAATGTACACAGACAGACACGTTCACTTTTATAGATAGATAGATAGATAGATAGATAGATATATTGCCAATTAAAAATTCTGCATCAGAATCGAGGCACACGTGAATTAGTACGAAAATCAGCTGACCATAGCAAAGAAGTGGATACCGAGGCGGTCAGTACCGGCTTCGTACCATGATCGGTGAGACACTTCAAGATCAGCCTTCAGTGCTGCAAGGGATGGGCGAAGAGGAAAAAATTTACAATTAAATAAAATAAGATGCACCGACGACATCGTCGAAGGGAAATTTCGTCGCAAGTACAGGGTGGAATGATAAAATGGTCACCCTAGAAAAGACGGCATGATTCCATTTCCATTTGATTAAAACCGGTTTTCTTTTTTGTTGTAAATCATCTACTAGTTGGCCAGTTGTATACAGATTCCAAGAACAATAGGAGAACAATGTATAACGAGCGAGATCGGAGATGTGTCGCT
>NC_136518.1:1889189-1914189 GCF_053919585.1 Euprymna scolopes | reverse complement strand
AAACGGCCTTGTGCCTAATTTGCTCAGTGGGGGAGCAAATAAATACCATCTGTTCCGGCAGATGCTGCACTTAAGATAATTTGTAACCGTCAATGGAGGGGAAACCCTCTATACTGGGACAATTATTATTTTTGGTAACCAGAGTGCCCCCTTTTTGCCTACTTTTAGGGAAGCTGGTTTTTACCTCACATTAAAAACGGCCTTGTGCCTAATTTGCTCAGTGGGGGAGCAAATAAATACCATCTGTTCCGGCAGATACTGCAAGTAAAGACCATATGTGGGGGACACCCCACATATGAGACCTTGGTCAATGTAGGGGCAACCCTTCATACCAATTGTCACTATCCAGCTCCCCTACTCCCCGGGGAGTTGGTCCCCATTTCCCCTTCACTCCTCACTTTAAAAATCGGCCTTGTGCCTAATTTGCTCAGTGGGGGAGCAAATAAATACCATCTGTTCCGGCAGATACTGCAAGCTATGACTAGCTATGACTAGCAAAGACCAGATGTGGGGGCAACCCCACATGCCTGATCTTTAACCAGCTCCCATTTCCCACCTCTCGGGAGCTGGTCCCCTTTTTCCCTTCCCCCTCCCTTCACTCCTCACATTAAAAATTGGTCTTGTGCCTAATTTGCTCGGTGGGGGAGCAAATAAATATCATCTGTTCCGGCAGATGCTGCACTTAATATAATTTGTACCAGTCAATGGAGGGGAAACCCTCTATACTGGGACAATTATTATTTTTGGTAACCAGAGTGCCCCTTTTTTGCCTACTTTTAGGGGAGCTGGTTTTTACCTCACATTAAAAACGGCCTTGTGCCTAAGTTGCTCAGTGGGGGAGCAAATAAATACCATCTGTTCCGGCAGATACTGCAAGCTATGACTAGCTATGACTAGCTATGACTAGCAAAGACCAGATGTGGGGGTAACCCCACATGCCTGACCTTTAACCAGCTCCCATTTCCCACCTCTCGGGAGCTGGTCCCCTTTTCCCCTTCCCCCTCCCTTCACTCCTCACATTAAAAATCGGCCTTGTGCCTAATTTGCTCGGTGGGGGAGCAAATAAACACCATCTGTTCCGGCAGATGCTGCAAGCTATGACTAGCTATGACTAGCAAAGACCAGATGTGGGGGCGGCCCCACATGCCTGATCATTAACCGGCTCCCATTTCCCACCTCTCGGGAGCTGGTCCCCTTTTCCCCTTCCCCCTCCCTTCACTCCTCACATTAAAAATTGGCCTTGTGCCTAATTTGCTCGGTGGGGGAGCAAATAAATACCATCTGTTCCGGCAGATACTGCAAGCAAAGACCATATGTGGGGGAAACCCCACATATAAGACCTTGGTCAATGAAGGGGCAACCTTTCATACCAATTGTCACTATCCAGCTCCCCTACTTCCCGGGGAGTTGGTCCCCTTCTTCCCCTTCACTCCTCACTTTAAAAATCGGCCTTGTGCCTAATTTGCTCGGTGAGAGAGCAAATAAATACCATCTGTTCCGGCAGATACTGCAAGCTATGACTAGCTATGACTAGCTATGACTAGCAAAGACCAGATGTGGGGGCAACCCCACATGCCTGACCTTTAACCAGCTCCCATTTCCCACCTTTCGGGAGCTGGTCCCCCCTTTCCCTTCCCCCTCCCTTCACTCCTCACATTAAAAATTGGCCTTGTGCCTAATTTGCTCAGTGGGGGAGCAAATAAATACCATCTGGTCCGGCAGATGCTGCAAGCTATGACTAGCAAAGACCAGATGTGGGGGCAACCCCACATGACTGACCATTAACCAGCTCCGATTTCCCACCTCTCGGGAGCTGGTCCCCTTTTCCCCTTCCCCCTCCCTTCACTCCTCACATTAAAAATTGGCCTTGTGCCTAATTTGCTCGGTGGGGGAGCAAATAAATACCATCTGGTCCGGCAGATACTGCAAGCTATGACTAGCTATGACTAGCTAGGACTAGCTATGATTAGCAAAGACCAGATGTGGGGGTAACCCCACATGCCTGACCTTTAACCAGCTCCCATTTCCCACCTCTCGGGAGCTGGTCCCCTTTTTCCCTTCCCCCTCCCTTCACTCCTCACATTAAAAATCGGCCTTGTGCCTAATTTGCTCGGTGGGGGAGCAAATAAATACCATCTGTTCCGGCAGATGCTGCACTTAAGATAATTTGTACCAGTCAATGGAGGGGAAACCCTCTATACTGGGACAATTATTATTTTTGGTAACCAGAGTTCCCCCTTTTTGCCTACTTTTAGGGGAGCTGGTTTTTACCTCACATTAAAAACGGCCTTGTGCCTAATTTGCTCAGTGTGGGAGCAAATAAATACCATCTGTTCCGGCAGATGCTGCACTTAAGATAATTTGTACCCGTCAATGGAGGGGAAACCCTCTATACTGGGACAATTATTATTTTTTGTAACCAGAGTGCCCCCTTTTTGCCTACTTTTAGGGGAGCTGGTTTTTACCTCACATTAAAAACGGCCTTGTGCCTAATTTGCTCAGTGGGGGAGCAAATAAATACCATCTGTTCCGGCAGATGCTGCACTTAAGATAATTTGTACCAGTCAATGGAGGGGAAACCCTCTATACTGGGACAATTATTATTTTTGGTAACCAGAGTGCCCCCTTTTTGCCTACTTTTAGGGGAGCTGGTTTTTACCTCACATTAAAAACGGCCTTGTGCCTAATTTGCTCAGTGGGGGAGCAAATAAATACCATCTGTTCCGGCAGATGCTGCACTTAAGATAATTTGTAACCGTCAATGGAGGGGAAACCCTCTATACTGGGACAATTATTATTTTTGGTAACCAGAGTGCCCCCTTTTTTCCTACTTTTAGGGGAGCTGGTTTTTACCTCACATTAAAAACGGCCTTGTGCCTAATTTGCTCAGTGGGGGAGCAAATAAATACCATCTGTTCCGGCAGATACTGCAAGTAAAGACCATATGTGGGGGACACCCCACATATAAGACCTTGGTCAATGTAGGGGCAACCCTTCATACCAATCGTCACTATCCAGCTCCCCTACTCCCCGGGGAGTTGGTCCCCATTTCCCCTTCACTCCTCACTTTAAAAATCGGCCTTGTGCCTAATTTGCTCAGTGGGGGAGCAAATAAATACCATCTGTTCCGGCAGATACTGCAAGCTATGACTAGCTATGACTAGCAAAGACCAGATGTGGGGGCAACCCCACATGCCTGATCTTTAACCAGCTCCCATTTCCCACCTCTCGGGAGCTGATCCCCTTTTTCCCTTCCCCCTCCCTTCACTCCTCACATTAAAAATTGGTCTTGTGCCTAATTTGCTCGGTGGGGGAGCAAATAAATATCATCTGTTCCGGCAGATGCTGCACTTAATATAATTTGTACCAGTCAATGGAGGGGAAACCCTCTATACTGGGACAATTATTATTTTTGGTAACCAGAGTGCCCCTTTTTTGCCTACTTTTAGGGGAGCTGGTTTTTACCTCACATTAAAAACGGCCTTGTGCCTAAGTTGCTCAGTGGGGGAGCAAATAAATACCATCTGTTCCGGCAGATACTGCAAGCTATGACTAGCTATGACTAGCTATGACTAGCAAAGACCAGATGTGGGGGTAACCCCACATGCCTGACCTTTAAACAGCTCCCATTTCCCACCTCTCGGGAGCTGGTCCCCTTTTCCCCTTCCCCCTCCCTTCACTCCTCACATTAAAAATCGGCCTTGTGCCTAATTTGCTCGGTGGGGGAGCAAATAAACACCATCTGTTCCGGCAGATGCTGCAAGCTATGACTAGCTATGACTAGCTATGACTAGCTATGACTAGCAAAGACCAGATGTGGGGGCGGCCCCACATGCCTGATCATTAACCGGCTCCCATTTCCCACCTCTCGGGAGCTGGTCCCCTTTTCCCCTTCCCCCTCCCTTCACTCCTCACATTAAAAATCGGCCTTGTGCCTAATTTGCTCGGTGGGGGAGCAAATAAATACCATCTGGTCCGGCAGATACTGCAAGCTATGACTAGCTATGACTAGCTAGGACTAGCAAAGACCAGATGTGGGGGCAACCCCACATGCCTGACCTTTAACCAGCTCCCATTTCCCACCTTTCGGGAGCTGGTCCCCTTTTTCCCTTCCCCCTCCCTTCACTCCTAACATTAAAAATCGGCCTTGTGCCTAATTTGCTCGGTGGGGGAGCAAATAAATACCATCTGGTCCGGCAGATACTGCAAGCTATGACTAGCTATGACTAGCTAGGACTAGCTATGATTAGCAAAGACCAGATGTGGGGGCAACCCCACATGCCTGACCTTTAACCAGCTCCCATTTCCCACCTCTCGGGAGCTGGTCCCCTTTTTCCCTTCCCCCTCCCTTCACTCCTCACATTAAAAATCGGCCTTGTGCCTAATTTGCTCGGTGGGGGAGCAAATAAATACCATCTGGTCCGGCAGATACTGCAAGCTATGACTAGCTATGACTAGAAAAGACCAGATGTGGGGGCAATCCCACATGCCTAACCTTTAACCAACTCCCATTTCCTACCTCTCGGAGCTGGTCCCCTTTTTCCCTTCCCCCTCCCTTCACTCCTCACATTAAAAATCGGCCTTGTGCCTAATTTGCTCGGTGGGGGAGCAAATAAATACCATCTGTTCCGGCAGATGCTGCAAGCTATAACTAGCTATGACTAGCAAAGACCAGATGTGGGGGGGGGCAACCCCACATGCCTGACCTTTAACCAGCTCCCATTTCCCACCTCTCGGGAGCTGGTCCCCTTTTTCCCTTCCCCCTCCCTTCACTCCTCACATTAAAAATCGGCCTTGTGCCTAATTTGCTCGGTGGGGGAGCAAAAAAATACCATCTGTTCCGGCAGATGCTGCAAGCTATGACTAGCAAAGACCAGATGTGGAGGCAGCCCCACGTGCCTGACCATTGACCAGCTCCCATTTCTCATCTCTCGCGAGCTGGTCCCCTCTTTCCCTTCCCCCTCCCTTCACTCCTCACATTAAAAATTGGCGTTGTGCCTAATTTGCTCGGTGGGGGAGCAAATAAATACCATCTGTTCCGGCAGATACTGCAAGCTATGACTAGCTATGACTAGCAAAGACAAGATGTGGGGGCAACCCCACATGCCTGACCATTAACCAGCTCCCATTTCCCACCTCTCGCGAGCTGGTCCTCTTTTTCCCTTCCCCCTCCCTTCACCCCTCACATTAAAAATCGGCCTTGTGCCTAATTTGCTCGGTGGGGGAGCAAATAAATACCATCTGTTCCGGCAGATACTGCAAGCTATGACTAGCTATGACTAGCAAAGACCGTATGTGGGGTCAACCCCACATGCCTGGCAATTAACCAGCTCCCATTTCCCACCTCTCGGGAGCTGGTCGCATTTTTCCCTCCATCCTCCCTTCACTCCTCACATTAAAAATCGGCCTTGTGCCTAATTTGCTCGGTGGGGGAGCAAATAAATACCATTTGTTCCGGCAGATACTGCAAGCTATGACTAGCTAGGACTAGCAAAGACCAGATGTGGGGGCAACCCCAAATGCCTGACCTTTAACCAGCCCCCATTTCCCACCTCTCGGGAGCTGGTCCCCTTTTTCCCTTCCCCCTCCGTTCACTCCTCACATTAAAAATTGGCCTAGTTCCTAATTTGCTCGGTGGGGGAGCAAATAAATACCATCTGTTCCGGCAGATACTGCCAGCTATGACTAGCTATGACTAGCAAAGACCAGATGTGGGGCAACCCCACATGCCTGACCATTAACCAGCTCCTATTTCCCACCTCTCGCGAGCTGGTCCCCCTTTTTTCCTTCCCCCTCCCTTCACTCCTCACATTAAAAATCGGCCTTGTGCCTAATTTGCTCGGTGGGGGAGCAAATAAATACCATCTGTTCCGGCAGATACTGCAAGCTATGACTAGCTAGGACTAGCTATGACTAGCAAAGACCGTATATGGGGGCAACCCCAAAAGCCTTACCATTAACCAGGTCCCATTTTCCACCTCTCGGGAGCTGGTCCCCTTTTTCCCTTCCCCCTCCCTTCACTCCTCACATTAAAAATCGGCCTTGTGCCTAATTTGCTCGGTGGGGGAGCAAATAAATACCATCTGTTCCGGCAGATACTGCAAGCTATGACTAGCTAGGACTAGCGAGGACAAGCTATGACTAGGAAAGACCAGATGTGGGGGCAATCCCACATGCTGGACCTTTAACCAGCTCCCATTTCCCACCTCTCAGGAGCTGGTCCCCTTTTTCCCTTCCCCCTCCCTTCACTCCTCACATTAAAAATCGGCCTTTTGCCTAATTTGCTCGGTGGGGGAGCAAATAAATACCATCTGTTCCGGCAGATGCTGCAAGCTATGACTAGCTATGACTAGCAAAGACCAGATGTGGGGGCAACCCCAAATGCCTGACCTTTAACCAGCCCCCATTTCCCACCTCTCGGGAGTTGGTCCCCTTTTTCCCTTCCCCCTCCCTTCACTCCTCACATTAAAAATTTGCCTAGTTCCTAATTTGCTCGGTGGGGGAGCAAATAAATACCATCTGTTCCGGCAGATACTGCAAGCTATGACTAGCTATGACTAGCAAAGACCAGATGTGGGGGCAACCCCATGTGACTGACCATTAACCAGCTCCGATTTCCCACCTCTCGGGAGCTGGTCCCCTTTTCCCCTTCCCCCTCCCTTCACTCCTCACATTAAAAATTGGCCTTGTGCCTAATTTGCTCGGTGGGGGAGCAAATAAATAACATCTGTTCCGGCAGATACTGCAAGCTATGACTAGCTAGGACTAGCGAGGACTAGCTATGACTAGCAAAGACCAGATGTTGGGGCAACCCCACATGCTGGACCTTTAACCAGCTCCCATTTCCCACCTCTCGGGAGCTGGTCCCCTTTTTCCCTTCCCCCTCCCTTCACTCCTCACATTAAAAATCGGCTTTGTGCCTAATTTGCTCGGTGGGGGAGCAAATAAATCCAATCTGCTCCGGCAGATTCTGCAAGCTATGACTAGCTATTACTAGCTATGATTAGCAAAGACCAGATGTGGGGGCAACCCCACATGCCTGACCTTTAACCAGCTCCCATTTCCCACCTCTCGGGAGCTGGTCCCCCTTTCCCTTCCCCCTCCTTTTACTCCTCACATTAAAAATTGGCCTTGTGCCTTATTTGCTCGGTGGGGGAGCAAATAAATACCATCTGTTCTGGCAGATACTGCAAGCTATGACTAGCTATGACTAGCAAAGACCAGATGTGGGGGGGCAACCCCACATGCCTGACCATTAACCAGCTCCCATTTCCCACCTCTCGGGAGCTGGTCCCCTTTTTCCCTTCCCCCTCCTTTCACTCTTCACATTAAAAATCGGCCTAGTGCCTAATTTGCTCGGTGGGGGAGCAAATAAATACCATCTGTTCCGGCAGATATTGCAAGCAAAGACCATATGTGGGGGCGACCCCACATATAAGACCTTGGTCAATGTAGGGGCAACCCTTCATACCAATTGTCACTATCCAGCTCCCCTACTCCCCGGGGAGCTGGTCCCCATTTCCCCTTCACTCCTCACATTAAAAATCGGCCTTGTGCCTAATTGGCTCTGTGGGGGAGCAAATAAATACCATCTCTTCCGGCAGATGCTGCAAGCTATGAATAGCTATGACTAGCTATGACTAGCAAAGACCAGATGTGGGGGCAACCCCACATGCCTGACCATTAACCAGCTCCCATTTCCCACCTCTCGGGAGCTGGTCCCCTTTTTCCCTTCCCCTCCCTTCACTCCTCACATTAAAAATCGGCCTTGTGCCTAATTTGATCGGTGGGGGAGCAAATAAATACCATCTGTTCTTCAGATGCGGCACTTCCATTTCTCGTTCTCTTTCAGTGGAGGAGAAATCCTTCACGACTGAGACAATTTTTATTTTTGTACCTTTTCTCCACGTTAAAAAACGACCCTGGTGTCTAACTCTGTCCCGTGGGGAGGCATTGTAAATAGGTACAAAAATAACATCATCAATCTACACAAGCACAAAGAAAAATATATAAATGTTTGTATATTTACGCGCACACTTTTTGGTAGGTTTTTAACGATTTAAATGTTCAGCTTGGCTTTTTTGTTTGTGAAAATTTGCCTTTTCTTGGCCTTCGGGACAAGATCAAAGTGTATGAATAAAGGATTTTAATATCTCAAAGTGTAGTATCTGTTCTTCAGATGCTGCACTTCTATTTCTTGTTCTCTTTCGGTGGAGGAGAAATCCTTCACGACTGAGACAATTTTTATTTTTGTACCTTTTCTCCACGTTAAAAAATGACCCTGGTGTCTAACTCTGTCCCGTGGGGAGGCATAGTAAATAGGTACAATAATATCGCGGCTTTCCATCCACACTAAACGTGCACAGAATACCTAGCAGCAATATATTACATATGATGCCGCTGTGGAATTTCCACATGTCCCACTAGTTATTATTATTATTATTATTATTATTAGTAGTAGTAGTAGTAGTAGTAGAAGTAGTAGTAGTAGTAGTAGTAGTAGTAGTAGTAGTATAGTTAAATCTTACGTGTTAGCTAGGCCTTTTGCCTGACAAGGCCAAGTCAAGCACGAAGGTGCATATCAGAATTATCTGTTTCTGAATTTTTGAGATGGGGAATTATAATTCAAATTATTTGGATTATTCGGATTACTGTTCTCATCTTGAGTTTTATTCTCACAACGTTTTGGTCGATGTAACCTCCGACCTTCTTCAAATGTATCTTGTGGAACTCTTTATTTAATTCACGAGTGTAGTATGCTCTCGTTCCGTTAGCCACGGCCGGGCAGAAGTCCTAAATAATTCGCTATTATGTTCTGGGCATCGCTCGCACAGAGGATTGAATATTCAAACATACAATTGAGTTTAAACTAAAGTATTTTATCCGTTACGCCATGGGTCCTCGCCTCCAAATAATCATTTCTTTCTTTTTTCTTTTTTTTTTTACTTTTTTATTTTTCTTTCTTTTTCTCTTTTATTTTCCTTTCTTTTTCTTTTTTCTTTTTTTCTTTTTATTTCCTCTTATTTTTCTTGCCTTCGTCATTTTTCCTCGTTTCTTTTCTTTTTTGCTATGCTCTTTCTTCCGTTTCTTTCTTTTCTCCCGTTTCTTTCTTATCTTCACCTTATGTTTTTTTTTTCTTTCCCCTTTCTTTCTCGCCTTTCTTTCTATTTCATGCTACTCTAGACGCACGTTGGGTTCTATTTTTATCTTGTGTCATTTCGATCTACGAAACACCCACACCCATTCCCGTTGCATGACTCTACCGCCGTACTCTGCTCCGCTCCAATCCAAATCCTTAGCGATTTCAATAAGGTCACGTTTGAAAATCTGCGAAATTCCGACCTAAATTCCTAACGTATTCCTTTGATTTTGTCGTCAACCTAATTTCTAAAACCCCCGCCTCACCCACCCCAACTTTCTCTCTTTTTTTTCTTTTTTAACTCTCAGCCTCCTTCCTCTCTCTATCTATATTGCCCTCTCTCTCTCTTTCTTTCTCTCTCTCTCTCTCTCTCTCTCTCTATCTCTCTCTCTCTCTCTCTCTCTCCAAAACCTGCGAATTCTACAAACGACAATTTGACAAAAATACTCAATACCATACCAGAAAAATGTTTAAATAGAGATAAAGCAGAATCATTCCGTGTTGGCCAATAATGTCTTTTATCGGCATAATTATGAAAATCTGTGAACTCTTTTATATACTTTTTATGGTGCCCGGAACTCTCTTCCCCGGAAAACTTATACCTGGAAAACCCGTACATAAGTAAAAAATAAAAATACTTAAGTACCGTGTTTTCTTTTTTGTTTCGTAATTACATAAGAACTGTTTCAACTAAATTAATTCTTTTGAATAAAATATTTGATCTCTTTTATAATACACTAGCGGGGGTACCCGGCGTTGCCCGGGTGTTTGGAGGTGTGTTTGGTTTTGGGTAAATCAAAACTCCGGGAGGGGGGGGGCGGTAAAATAAAAATAAAATTTTTGGTAGGTTAGTATGACGATCGAACCCGAACCCTTGAGGCAAAGTTGGAAATTAAAGTGTGAAAAAAAAAATCGTATGACGTTAACCAGTGAGCCATCACGACAAACTAACAATGTTACGTTTGAATTTGAGTAATAAAAACAGAATTGACACGTCGCCACCGTAAAACTTAACTCTACTAATGAGGTCATAGAAGTAGTGGACTAAACTTTTTCTCTGCTTCTATGTGACCTCATTGAAAATGAGGTCAAATAATAGAAGGATCGGACTTTACTTTTGCTGCGGGGCAGCTTTTGGGTTTGTTTACCCAACTTTGACCGTTTTTTTCACCAAGATGTTGGGGAAGGGGAAGCCAGCTCCCCATTTTCCAAATTGAATAGTAATTGTCTGATATATGGAGTTTGGCCCCACATTGAGATATTAAATCCTTTATTCATATTAAAAATACATTGAAAATTAACAAAAAACTTGGGCACATGGCCAACTCAAAAGGAGGGATTGGCTGTGTCGTTGGTCATCCTTGTCACTCCAGAACTAAACAAAATCAAAAGTTTCTCCCAGCTAGTATCTTTCACCCTAATACCACATTCACCCTTTCATACTGGGGGACATCCTACTTAACTCCCAATTTTTTTGATCAAAGCAGTGCGATTGCCGACGCTGCCTTAGCTTTGAATTAGTTTCGCTTTTTATACAAAAAAGCTGAACGAACACAAGACGGGCTGAAATAGCAATAATTTTGTAAAAATCGACATAAATAAATCTAAAGGCGACTCTCATTCCCAAACTGTAGATATTATTATATAGGGGGTATATAAACAGTTTTAAGCGATAGTAACACCCCTGGGAGCGTGTGCGAAAGAAGCCTTTGCGAGACATACACGAAATGGCCACACATTTTGCCTTTTATATATATACTAGCGAGGGGTACCCGGCGTTGCCCGGGTGTTTTTGGGTGTAAGTGAAAAAAAAAGAGGTGGGTTTGAAAAAAAAAGGAAGCTTTTCCGACGCGTAGTTGGAAAATAGTGTGAAAAAAAAAACAAAAAAAAACAAACAAACAGGTGTGCGTTTTTGATTGACGTGCGAGAGAGTTTTTAATGAGGTCAATTGAAAAAGCCGCTCGCCCGTCTGATATGACGAAGTCGACACTGGCTCTGGGCCTGTGATTAGAGTCGAGTTTACCGAAAAGCGAATGTAACGCGTGCCGATGCGGGAAATGTGGAATAATTAAGGTTTGAAAGTGAATAAAATTAAATAGACAGGCAAGGTCTGCGGGTAACTCTGAGATATTACAATTTATGGATGATATAAACAGTTTTAAGAAGTTGCGATGCGAGCGAGCGCTTTTCTGAAAGAAGCCTTTTGCAGACATCGCGGAAAAGCGCACACACACACACACATTTTGCCTTTTATATAATAGACTAGCAGGGCTACCCGGCGTTGCTCGGGACCGTATAAACAATGAAAAAACAAAAGCAGATATTGAACATACGTTTTATTCTTAGGGGAGAGGAATCTTTCATCTCAAGTTTTAGCGTTACAAACAAACATTTGTCTTTTATATATATAGATAATGACAAGTTTTTTGGGGGCCCCCCTCGAAGATAACTGATCAGTTGACCAACTTCTAGTGGTCCGTTTGACGTGAAATTTCGATATTTGTCATCCGGGTGATGGGGCTTCGATATGATACCAAATTTGTCAAGTTTGGTTCCGTCTTTCAAAAGTTTTAGCATTACAAACAAACATACATACATACACACAGACGTTTGGCTTTTATATATATAGAAGATAGAGAAGAAGATTAGTGGGGTTTGTATTACTGTACACATAGATTCGAAAAAAGTTGTCAAAAAAACAAATATATAACAAATAAATGTTATCAAAGGCAAGATAAATTACTTTTCTACCAAACTGGATATACTTTTCGTGTTTTTATTCAATTTAACATGTTTATTCAGCTCAAAAAGCATACAGTGTTTACCGATGTATTGGAAAATTCAAAGTGGCGGCCGACTCTATGTTTAACACGGTAAGTTCGGGGAAAGGTGTTATAAATAATAAACTAGACAAAATACTATTAAAAAAACACCGAATATATGTCAAGTTATGCCACGGTAACATATATTGAGCAAATTTCTAATAGTATTTTGTCTAGTTTATTATTTATTACACCTTTTTCCGAACTTACCGTGTTAAAGAGAGAGTCGGCCGCCATTTTAAATTTTCCAATACATCGGTAAACACTGTATGCTTTTCGAGCTGAATAAACATGTTAAATTGAATAAAAACACGAAAATTATATCCAGTTTGGTAGAAAAGTAATTTATCTTGCCTTTGATAACATTTATTTGTTATATATTTGTTTTTTGACAACTTTTTCGAATCTATGTGTACAGTAATACAAACCCGATTAGTGTTTTCTTTTTCTTTTCTTTTTTTTTTTGTTCCATAATAACAGAAAAAAAATGTTAAAATTAAAGAATTTTGTTGCAAATAAATATATGTTTTCGTTTTTTGTGTCTTGACCCAGTGACTCCGTGATCAAGTTATTTTTTTAAACAAGAGTAAACAAGTAAAAATATTTTTTTTTAATTTTATGAGGGTCCGTAGTCGCCTTTAAAAACCATATTTTCTTCAAGAACGGCCATAAAATTTGTTTTCAATCGATATTTATTCAATAATGGACCAGTTTTCCTATCTAGCAAAAATGGACGAGTTTTCCGTGGACGAGTTTTCCTAAATTAATTTTTATATGTATTTCCGTACTTCTCTGTCTCTTTAGCTATTTTTAACCCCTTTTTCTTTTATCTTTCCTTCTTTTTTTTTCTCTTCTTTCTTTCTTTTTTTAACGATCTCCATCATCAATTTTGGTTTCGGTTTCGATTCTAGCTGATACCACTCAAATCATATTTATTTTACATTTTGACTTTTGAAATTATGACTTTATATTGTGTACAATATAATATAAAATAATAGATAGAGAACTGACTGTAAAATAATAAACACTAGCTCTACGTAAATTAAATTATCATATTTAAGCGTATTTTATGACTGGGCATCGTAGGATGTCCCTGCTAATATATATATATACTAGCAGGCAACCCGGCTTCCCTGGACGTAAAATACGCCTAAATATGATATTTTGATGAATGCAGATTTCGTATTTATTATTATATTGAACCCAATATATAGTAATTATTTAAAAAGTAGAGAGAAAAAATGACTTGTGCGCCACCACCAAGAATCGAAACCAAAACGTTTAGCTTAAGATTTACTTTTTCCTTCGACATTAATGCCTGAACTCTGAAGACATGTTTACTTCAAAGCTAAAAATCAAAAAAATGAACTAATAACTATTACGTTACGCATGCATATTCGTAATGCCGCGTTCGACCTTCACCTGGAAAATTCTATTTTTTCTTAAATTTTCACACTTTTGCACCGATTTTTCCCTGGCTAAAACCCAAATATAAAGTTTCGTAGGAGTTCGAATACCCTATATATTGAGTTTCATGTCTGTAGATGAAAAACTGACAGAGGAGTTTGGTAGGCAAAATTTTTAAAAACAAATATCCGCATACATAAATATATACAGAAAGAGGTTTATGTTTACTATACCCTTTTTATGCAACTATTACGCAAGTATAAATCATGTAGAATATCTGCGTGCATACAATGACACGTAATAGTTAACTAAAGATGATCATCTAATAAGAAAACAGAAAAAACTAATAGGGAATTAATTAAAATGAATGTTTAAAAAGAATATGAAAATTAGATAGTTTAAAGATGAATGCAATTCCACGAGCCATATAAAATTGTATTTTCTTTTTAAATAAATAGAAAAAAGGTTTTAATATGAATATCAATGAGTTTCAAAACGATACCGATATCCTGAAAATCCGCCGCCTCTGTCGAAAGATTTAGGGATGCATACATTTAAACAGACGGGTGAAATTATAAAAGACATTACTCGTTTTTCTTTTTTTCTTTTTTTTTTTTTTTTTTTTTTTTTTTTTGTAATTTACCAACATTAAAACTAGAGGGATCCCCTCTTGAATTCCATCGTAGGATCACCTTTATTTCCCGGTATTTATAGAAAATGAAAATTTGGTCAATCCTGTCGAAATTTCAGGAAATTGCGACGCTGGAAAGAATCAAAAACACCCAAATAAATTACGCTTTCATTTCAAATCCAAAAATCGTTTTGTTGTTGTTGTTGTTGTTGTTGTTGTTTTGTTTTGTTTTGTTTTTTTCTTCATGGAGTGCGTTTACTTTTCCCCGCTTCGTCTTTGTCGTCCGGGCCAATCTAAATGAGAATATAATAAATGAACTTTTACACAGGCCGTGATCGTCCGCTTGTTGGGTTAGTTGCAATATCAATCACCTGATCTCTCTGAATTCTATACTAGGATTCTCCTTCCCAACAAAATCACAACCTCACTTGCTGTCTTATCCTCCTAGTTTCAGAGCTGAAAGACTAACAGTTCTTTTTTCGGGGGGGGGGGTCACGTTAGTCGTCTCATCTTGAATTCCTTGTTTTTGAAAATCATGGCATCTTGTCTGATGGTGTAAATATCTATGTAACAGAGCACGGATGCGCGTATAGCAGCTGTATGCCAATGAACTGGCCACGTGCAAGGTGACGTCACGGCAAGGAAAAAAGAAAAAATTACAAAAAGATGGACATGTGCGCTGACCGGTGATCACGTTGGAAAAAGGAACTATAAATCTGTTACACACATGGGCTGAGAGTGACAAGTCTGAACAAGAGACAAGACATTCTTCAGGAAAGTACCTGGAAATAAATGTCTGTTGTTTCAACAGAAAAAAAGTCGAGTCATTCCTTGTCTTGGTTTCCTTGCAACAGTGTCCGCATGTCCTTATTAACTTTCCTTCACACGAGAGCAGAGTTAGACACAAGGTCGGTTTTTAATGCGGGGAAAATCCAGCTCCTAAAAAAGAGCAATCTAGATAGGAACAAAAATAAAAATTGTATAGAAGAATTTTCCTTCACTGGCCGAGGCCAGAAAAGTGAAGTGCAGTATCAGAAGGGATACTACACTTTGCTCCTGTGTAGTAAACGTGTTTAACAGTACATCTGTTCTGATCATTAGATCTTTGTATGGTCAAGAATAGCTACATATGCATACACATACACGCACGTAAACATAAATATCATAATACAAACGACCAAGTGCGTGTCCGTTTTCTATGAAAAGAAAGATGCGAGAATCTACAAAAAATATCCAACCTAGAAGGTTGTTCTGAGTATAAGACACTTATAAACTATTATGGCCAGGTATAACTGCATACACACACAATTTATTATTATTATTATTATTATTATTATTATTATTATTATATATATATATATATATATATATATATATATATATATATATATATATATATATATATAAGAGCAAACAGTTAATAAAACACGTTAAAAAACACTTTGAAAAAGAGTTAAAAACATATTTAATCTGAAAAGGAAACACTTGATAAGTGGATAGTCCTCAATCAGCGGAGTTTCGAAGAAATACTTTCCTTCTCATCAGAGGGTACGAATTAGCAAAATGCGGGATCGGATTTTAACTCTTTTTCAAAGTGTTTTTAACATGTTTTATTAACTGTTTGCTCCTATATATATATATATATATATATATATATATATATATATATATATATATATATATATATATATATATATATATATATATATATATATATTAGTTGATGTCTACACTCTAGTTATGATTAAACTTCAAACGATGTCTAATCCCTGTGATGATAATAAGACCTGGTATCAATAAAAATCCAATATCGTCTCAGAAACGATCGTGCATGAAATAGCTGTCTACGTTGAATTCTGAGTGAGGCAGGTAACCCTAATCCTAACCCTGAGCCTCACCACGAGTGAGGCAGGTAACCCTAACCCTAACCCTGTGCCTCACCACGAGTGAGGCAGGTAACCCTAATCCTAACCCTAACCCTGTGCCTCACCACGAGTGAGGCAGGTAACCCTAACCCTAACCCTGTGCCTCTGCCTCACCACGAGTGAGGCAGGTAACCCTAATCCTAACCCTAACCCTGTGCCTCAACACGAGTGAGGCAGGTAACCCTAACCCTAACCCTAACCCTGTGTCTCACCACAAGTGAGGCACAAGGCTGGTTTTTAATGAATGTATTCGCCCATGTATGGAGTACTGCTGTCACATTTGGGCTGGCGCATCTGCTACTAGTCTAACGAGACATTTTTTTTTTCTTAAAAACAGAAACAAAGTCGAATACGGTATGAGGGCAAAACACAGGATATGATTTTTCGATGCTTGTGCATTAAAAGTGGAGGTAAATATGCACGCACTTCTAACAAAGAAACTTTGTTCATGGAATCTACGTTTAGGTTTAGGCACAGATAAAAAGTGGGGGAAATTATTGATAGTGGTTTCAGTGTTTTTTTGTGAAAGTCAAAGAACATTAGGCACCGCCAAAAATGGCCGAAAAATCAAGTTGTTGTTTTTTAAAACGAAATTACATTTATTAAAATCCATTATTTCTGAGTAACTTTTTTTTTTTCCAGAAAGATAAAACACTGAATTTTATCATATAGAAAACAGAATAATGTAAAACTTTTTCTACTATTTTTAATTAAATTTTAAATGTTAAATTTTCCCCAAAAGTTAACAATTAGCGTTTTTTGTTTTGCACAAAAAAAAACATATATAAATAGTTTAAAAAAAAAAAATTAAAAAAAAGAAAAGATTTTTGAAAGAATTAATTTGTTTATTTCTTGTCTAACTAAGATTTAGGGCGATTTTCTATGAGAATATGCAAAAATATTATAATATAAGTACCTGGATTTCAAATAATTCCACTTATTCATATAGGCAACCAGTTACTTCGAGTTGATTTGATTACTGTTTACATTTGTGCTTGATAAAAAGCAAACTACAGAAGACCAAAAAGCAAAAAAAAAACTTATTTTTCAGTGACGAAAATTTCAATGTATTATTAACGCTGAGGCTGGCCAGTACCAGATGGGTGACCATTTGTGTGAGTTTGGTTGTTAACGTGTATATGTGTGGGTGCCAGGCTCTCCAAAATGGGGAGGGGGGGGGCAATTTAAAGCAGAATAAAAAAAATTATTTCAGCGCGTTTGGTCCACCGTAGTCGAAAGGCGGCAAACGTTTCCAAACTTGATCGAAAAAATAATGATATTTTTAACACAAAGGGCACAATATTTATCGATTTTTTTTGTATTGATTCTTCAAAGCATGCCCTGTTTAATAATGGTCATGCATTATTCGGCTCGCTAAAAAGAAATTGTTAATTTATTTATCAAAGATTTTAAAATGGCTTTTTTCGTATAAATATTAAAAAAAAAATTTTTTTTTGTTTTGCTTAACTTAAATTAATTATTTTACTTAACATATTCACCGAATTTCACACTTCAAAACTCAAAAGCGAGATAATTAAACACAATCGAAGTTTTGATATTCAGACATCAAAATAAGGTATGAAACAAGTTTTATTTATAATATGTTTTGTTCAGTTTCAGATGATTATTTTAAGCATATTTGGAACCCCCTCAAAACAAGGGGGGTTTTGTAAGCAAAAAAAACATATAGATATATATATATATTGTTTATGAAAAATAAGTGCACTGTTATAAAGTTCATTCTTCTCTTAATAATCGCTGAAAATTTCGTATTGATTGGATAATTACCTGGTTTTTGGTAGATTTTTAAAAAGACGGTCCGTCAAAAAGTTTTGGCGGTGCCTATACTAGTCTCTCACTCCTGGACAGGGTCCAAAAGAGAGTCGCCAACCTAATAGATCCCGAACTGTCGTCTAAGCTTCAGTCCCTGTCCCATCGACGAAATGTTGCATCCCTCTGCCTTTTTTTACAAGTATTTCAATGGTGGATGCTCTGACGAATTACAAACCCTTGTAACCCCTCGACGAAAATATCCCCGACACCCCCCGACCAGCAGCGAAGTCCCACCCCTACACAATTGAGATCCCTAGATGTAAGAAATATATAATAGCTTCTTCTCCAGAACTGCAGGACATTGGAATTCCCTTCCGGATTCCTGCTTCCCCAACTGTACTGACATGCAGAAGTTCAAGTGTAATGTGAACAGACATCTTGCTGGTAAACTCCCTACATAGTACCCCTGCAACTTAGGTCCCTGATAGTAGCCCCCTACATCAAAGTGGCCATGTTCCTTGTTAGGGTTGAACATGTAAAAAAAAATAAAAATTAAAAAAATGTAAGTCCAGCTCCCAAAAAGGACTGGAATAAAAATAAAATTGTTTCAATCTAAAAGGATATCTTTTTCACTAAGCGAGAGCAGAATAAACTAAGTATGGCATAAGAACAGATACTACACGTTGTTCCTAGCTAAATGTGTTGCCTAATTAAAAATGTCCAACTTGTAAAAGCAGTCATTAAAAAAAAAAAGAAAAGAAATGAAAAAACAAATCAAGGGAATAAAAACAGTTGGGTCGAAAAAAAAAATATTATTCAGGTTAAGGATGTTAAAGAAATGGTGTCAAAGGTCAGATTGAAGAAGGTCGAGAGAACGGAGAGGGGTGGGGTAGTTGATGTTGGTGAGGAAGGGACACTTCAAGCTTCAAGTGGGACAAGTGGAGCCGAGTCGATTAAACATAGACGAGATTCATGGCACGAGGAGAAGGAGGGGGAACTGGAAGCGCACCCTCCTCCTCCTCCACTTCCTTCTCTTCCCTGTCCCCTATTTCAAAACAAGAGGTTAAGAGTTCAAGCTGAGGAGAGTTTGGATTCTCGACGTCTCTGAGATCATAAAGAATAATCGAATCGTTTTTTGAGCAAATCTACATTTTTATTTTAATTTTTGCTGATAGAGTCATTCTTTATCCAGGCCAGAAGCCATTCGAGGATAAGAGTGGATTAAATAATGGATTTCATTTCGAAATTGCGTATACGAGGTTCTTTCAATTTCTTTGTCGTTGGTGGACGTACATCCAAGTCTATGCTTCCGTTCAGTCTCGAAAGGCAAAGGATAGGGTAGGCCAGGGTAATTTGGGTCACCGGGGTAATTTGGGTCACCGAGTGTAATTTGGGTCACCGAGTGTAATTTGGGTCACCGGGGTAATTTGGGTCACTAGGAAAAACACTGATTTTCTCCTAAACTGTTCAATTTGACAGCAGCGTGCCGCCATTATGGATTGAATCAGCCATTTTTCTGATGAAATCAGAAGAATAGTTGCAAGTTCAGCTGCAAGGAAGCGCTGTTGCTCAGGTAAGTCAATTTTGAGCAAATTATTAAACCTTTTATCAAATTGCCAGGAAAATCATTAAGTTGGGTAGGGAAAACAAATTTGCAATTAGAAATGATAAGAAAGCTTGGCTTAATAAGAAAATTAAGAGCCTGATAATTTTATTAGTCAAAAATTATAAATAAATTTACCGGTGTGATTTGGGTCACCTTTCTTTCTTACAATATAAAGTTCTGATAGATACCCCACTGAAGCAAGGTTATAAGTATATTAAGATAATAGATACAAATGACAAACATAACTTTTTCATATTATTTTAGTCAAATAAATTGATAACATATTAAATATATTTCTATCACTATTGGTTTTTTTTTCGTTGATTTCAGCATGCCGCGACACTATGAAAGAAAATTTCCAAAATGTGACCCTAAACTCCTGGAAGCTGCCAAGCAGATGCATGAGAGTCAAGGAATTAGCATCAGGGCTGCTGCAAAAGCCAATGGGGGTGCCTAGAGAAACGTTGAGACGTTGGGTTTTAGATCCCCCCAGACGTGTAGGAATTTGACGACCTCCTGTTTTGACCACTGAAGAAGAGGAATTAATAGTTGTGGCAATGGAACAGTGTTCGTCTTTAGCTTGGCCATGTGATACTGAGGAGATTTCATTGATAGTGAAATCGTATTTAGATAGTATAGGGAAAGTAACCCAATTCAAAAACAACATACCGGGTGAGGATTGGATGATATCTTTTAAGCGGCGCTGGAAAGATCGAATCCGCAGGCGAAAACCTGAAGTTCTGACAAAATCTAGAGATGAGAACCTAAACGCATCTTCATTGAAGTTTTTCTTTGACATGTATCATAAAGTTCTTTCTGAGAATGGGTTCTTTGAAACTGAGAATGCAGCTGATAGAATCTTCAATGCAGAAAAAAAGTGGGTTTTCAACAGACCCAAATAAGAGGAAACTGTTTTTTCAGAAATGTGCTGCAGCGTTTAAAGGACAAAGCAGATGTAAGAGTTTCCAAACAGAAAGCAAAGAAATAAAAGTCAAGACGAGATTTGTTAAAGGAAATGGAAGAGGAAGATGGTGACGAAGGAATTGAAAGCGAGGTTGACGAAGACAGTATCGCTTGTGTTGTTTGTGGTCAACTTTGGAGAATGTACACAAAAAAGGACAATGGCTGATTTGTGACTTGTGTGATCAGCATGTTTGCCAAAATGTGCACCACGTGACATTGACTTTGATGATGATTTTTACTGTAAAAAGTGTATTAGTTAAGTTAATATTTCAATAAAACATCATGCACTGTTTATTCTTTCATGTTTTCATAGTATAATGTTGGATAGCAAGAGGTATTTCTTTTTTCTTGAGTTATTATTTATTGAACCAAATTACCCCGGTCAATGGTTTAAATCTACCACTGAAATGGAGCATATTGCAAGTGCTAAAAATCAATATAGAGTATAAAAAATATTTTAACATTAGAACACTAGAACCCTACTTGCATAGTTCAAAGCCTTTATAACCGTCAGCACATCTGCGGTAGATCTTGCAGAGCGGAAACCATATTGTGTGTCACTAAGAAGGTTATTCCTGCTGAGGTGGTTGACTATTTCTCTATTTAATATGGATTCCAGCAACTTACTCATAACACACAGGAGACTTATTGGTCTGTACTGAGAGGGAGATGACTTATCACCTGAATTCTTAAATACAGGGCAAACTGATGAGGTCTTCCAGGGAGTTGGAAAGCACTTCTCCTTGAGGCAGCGCTTAAACAGTTTCGTAAGTATGGGAGCAAGTTCTGGTTGAAGCTTTTTTAACACTATAATTGGGATGCCATCAGGGCCAGTTGCTTTACTGGAATCTAGGTCCTTGATTAGCTTGGCGACCTCATGCACGGATATTTGTATGTTACCTAGCTTGTTCTGTGTTATAGGAGGAAATATGGGGAGTTGATGACCTTCTTTGGCGACACAAAAATTTATGACTTGTGCGATCAGCATGTTTGCCCAAAATGTGCACCATGTGACATTGACTTTTTACTGTAAAAAGTGTATTAGTTAAGTTAATATTTCAATAAAACATCATGCACTGTTTATTCTTTCATGATTTCATAGTATAATGTTGGATAGCAAGAGGTATTTCTTTTTTCTTGAGTAATTATTTATTGACCCAAATTAACCCGGTCAATGGTTTAAATCTACCACTGAAATGGAGCATATTGCAAGTGCTAAAAATCAATATAGAGTATAAAAAATATTGGTATTTTAACATTAGAACACTAGAACTTTACTAGGTTCAACGTTGCTTAACTTCGGTGATCCAGTGGGAACCGGCGTGTCAACGTGATTATGCCGTACATCCAAGTAGCAGCATAATATTAATGCAGGAGTGCCTCAGGGGTCGATTCTTGAAACATTATTATTCCTGATATTCACAAACGACCTTCCTGGATATATTTGCTGATGATACAAAACTCTATCACATGCATGAGGGAAAAACGGACGTACAGAAATCTAAGACAATGGCAGAATCGTTAGAAAATAACTTCCGGACGATAGTAGAATCAGGCCGCAAATGGATGGTAACATTTAATGCTAGTAAGACTAAACTGTGCTTCTTTAACAATTACAAGACGGGGGTCCAACCATCGATATCTATGACAGATAACACCCTGCCTGAGAATTCAAGTCTTCAAGTCCAACGTAAACAAGTTCTTGATGAGCCGTTCCACTTAAGTGGGCCTTGATAAGTGGTGATATCTATGTAAAAAAAAAATTCTTGCTTCAAACTCCTTGGCTTAACATTCACGGGAAATATGAACTGGAACAAATACATTGAGGACATTGCAAAAGCTGCTGCAAAGAAGGTGGGTTTCCAGCTATCGAGATAAGACACTACTCATCCTGAAAGTATCCTGTACCTCTACAAGGCCACCATTCGCCTATGCATGGAGTATTGTTGCCACATCTGCGCTGGTGCATTTACCACTAGCGCCTCCCTCTTGGATAGGGTCCAAAAAATAGTCTTCAATCTAACAGGTTCCACTTTGTCAACTAAGCTCCAACCCCTGTCCCATCGCACCAATGTTGTATCCCTGTGCCTGTTTTACAAATATTTTAATAGAATGTGTTCTGATGAACTCGTTTCACCTGTGCCCCCTCGACGTACATATCCACGACAAACCCACTTAGCAACAAAATCTAACCCCTTCACTGTTGAGGTCCCTAAATGCCAGAAAGATTTCTACTCTAATAGTTTCTTCCCTCAAACAGCTATACTTTGGAATTCCCTTCCTGCTACCTGCTTCTCTGACTATACTGATATGCAGAAGTTTAAATGTAATGTAAACTAACATCTTCTTTATCTTTTTTAGGTATGGTCTCAAATAGCAGCCCTTTACGTGGTGATAGACTTGTAAAGGGGTGAATGTGAGTTAAAAAAAAAAAAAAAAAGAAAGAAAGAAAAAAGCAGACCCCTACGGACATCACCTCCACTATAATTTTCTTTCTGATTGGTTTTTTTTTCGGTGGATTATTATTGAATGGACATTAATAGACCAGATTATTTAAAAAATAATAATATCAAGTGAATATTTCGATATTTGAAAGGGGTGCTCACTTTTTAGCTACAACGTTATAATAAATCGGTAGGTGTATCAGAATTTTTGTAGGAATTTTTGACACCCCTAACACGAAACTGCGAATAAAATATAAAAAAAAAAAAAACTCGTAATTTCTCTTTTAAAAGTGGGTTGTTTATTTTCTTTATGGATTATACTTCCAAAATAAACCATTAAAGTTGTTTTAAAAGTAATAGAAATATTTTTTTTATTTTTTAAGAAACAGTAATGAATTTTACGAACTCAATATTTTTCAATTTTTAAACTTTAAAAATCTATCAAAATTTTTCTATTAATTCTATTTTTACGATATTTTCAGGGTCAATGTGAAATTTTATGCTCTTTCCAATAAACCGAATATAATATTTTAGACAAAGGGTTTTTAATTCACGCCCCCCCTCCATTTTCAAGTGTCTATTAAAAAGTAAATAATTGATTTACTCACCAAAGTTTTATATATCACAAATTGAAGAGAAAAGGTCAATAAATAATATATTCAAATTTAAAACAAAAAAAGTAGTGTTTTTAGAAATTTACCTGTAAAGTTCGAAGTTTAAAACCTTTTTTTTTAACCACGTTGTTTGTTTTTTCTTTTGTTTTTTCTTTTTTTAATGAAATCCTGTCCCTTGCTCCGTTAATTGGAAAAAAAGGGCTTGAATTAGATTTTTCGTGTAGTTATAAGCTTGGAAAGACAGGGGGTCGAATAATTCACGCCTCCCATTTTGAAATGTCTATTAAAAAGTAAATAATTAATTTACTCACCAAAGTGATATATATCACAAATTGAAGAGAAAAGGTCAATAAATAATATATTCAAATTTAAAACAAAAAAAGTGGTGTTTTTTAGAAATTTACCTGTAAAGTCCGAAGTTTAAAACCTTTTTTAAAAAAAAAAAACGACGTTGTTTGTTTTTTTGGTTTTTTTTAGTGAAACCTTGGTCCTTGCTTCTTTAATTGAAAAAAAAAATTAAGGCTTGAATTACATTTTTCGAGGAGTTATAAGCTTGGAAAGACGAGGTGGAATTATTCAATATTTTTCACGAAATTTCTGACACACCTAGAAATCAGTCCCCCATTTTCTTTCTTTTTTTTTTGTAAACAAGGAAGTGACTATTGCCGTTTATTTTTTATTACTTCCTTTTTTGTTTGTTTTTTCTATCTTTCTTTATTGCCCTTTTTTATTACTTTTTTTTTTGTCTTTTCTTTGAAAATTTATAACAAAAAAAAAAAAGAATCCCGAAAAACTCAAATTTCACCACCACCCCCAAAAAATAAAAACAAAAAAATTCTCTTATCATAAAAAAACAAAAAAGTAAAAATCAAACAGAAAAAAAAGTACCTTTCATCAAAAAAGAACCAAAAACTAATAAAAAGAAAACCCTAAAAACCTCACTTAAAAAAAGAAAAAATTAACAAAACAAGTTTTAAAAAACACGAATAAATTCATTTTTCATTAAAAAAAAAAAACAAAAAAAAACTCACTTTTCATCCAAAAAATAAAACTAGTTAAAACCCTCCCAAAAAAACTCAATATTCCTCTGTATTTTTATTGAGAGAAAAAAAATATTTATAAAGTAAAATTTCATTACGTTCATTTTTATTTTCTATTCTTTCTTGTTCTATTTAATTTTGAAGAACAATTTTTTAATAGAATATATTTGTTTGTTTTTTTTTTGTTGTTTTTTTGTTTTGTTTTTCAAGTCGGTTTCTATTTAACCCATAATTAGGACCCTAACAGGTACAACCACTCCGGGTCAGAGTGGACCTGAGAGTAATGATAATTAAAGGGTGGCTCCACACTCCCCAAAGCCCACAAGCTGGGGCCTCACCATCGGGTAGAGTTTAAGGTCATATCCAGGACCGATTTTCTCACGTGTTTCCGTGTTAAAAAAAAAATGGGGGACTGATTTACCATAACGTTGTAACCAAAAAGTGAGCACCCCTTTCAGATGTCGAAATATTAACTTTTTGTTTAATAATCTGGTATATTAGTGTCCATCCAATAATAATCTACTAAAAATATTGCAAGAACAGAAACAAATTTATAATGGGGGTGACGCTCGTACAGGCCCGCCAAAAAAAATAAAATAAATAAAAAGAATAATGTAACAGAATGTAGCATCTGCA
>NC_136518.1:1879189-1881689 GCF_053919585.1 Euprymna scolopes | reverse complement strand
TTTGATTTAAAAAATGATTATACGAAAAATCGGAAAAAAAGGTATCATCAAGCAAATTATCTCCGTTGTATTTAATAATGTCTGCTTGATATATATATATATATATATATATATATATATATATATATATATATATATATATATATATATATATATATATATATGTGTAGAATACTTAACATAATTAAATCCTTCTTAGATAAGAGAAAAATCCAGGTTGTCTTCGACGGTCGTACATCTAAACAATATGATATAAATGCGGGGGTGCCCCAGGGTTCTATCCTTGGACCTCTATTGTTCCTGATATTCATTAATGACCTCCCCGACAACATTGCCTCTGAGATGGGTATATATGCTGATGACACTACACTCTATGGCAGGCACGGCAGGAAGACGAATGAACACATTTCTAAAGAAATGGCAGAAACACTAGAGGAAGACCTCCAATCTGTAGTGGAATGGGGATAAAAGTGGTTGGTCGCGTTCAATGCTGCCAAGACTAAACTGGTTTCATTCAATAATTACAAGAACCCCTCTCTACCACCCATAGCAATGGCCAACGACTCTTTATCTGAGAGTCCATCCTTCAAACTCCTTGGCCTAACGTTCACAGGAAACATGAGTTGGAACAATTACATTGAAGGCATTGCCAGGGCCGCTGCAAGAAAGGTGGGCTCTCTCTACCGTGCTAGAAAACTACTAACACCCGAAAGTATCCTGTACCTCTATAAGGCCACCATTCGCCCATGTATGGAGTATTGCTGCCACATCTGGGCTGGTGCATCTGCTACTAGTCTCTCGCTCCTTGACAAGGTTCAAAATAGAGTCGCAAACCTGATAGGCCCTGAACTGGCATCTAAGCTTCAGCCTCTGTCCCATCGACGAAATGTTGCATCCCTCTGCCTTTTCTACAAGTATTTTAGTGGCGAATGCTCTGACGAACTGCAATCACTTGTGCCCCCACGACGTGAGCACCCTCGACAAACCCGACAGGCTGCTAAATCCCACCCCCACACTGTAGAGATCCCTAGATGTAAAAGATCTTTTTACTCCAATAGTTTCTTCCCCAGAACCGCTAGACTCTGGAATTCCATTCCAGGTCCCTGCTTCCCCAACAGTACTGACGTGCAGAAGTTCAAGTGTAACGTGAACCGACACCTTGCTGCCCAAATCTCTATATAGTACCCCAGTAGTTGTTGCCCCTGATAGTAGCCCCTTACACCAAAGTGGCAATTTGCCTTGTTTGGGGTGAAAATGTAATGAAATATATATATATATATATATATATATATATATATATATATATATATATATATATATATAATAAGGTAAAAAGCTATAGCAAACATCTATATGAGTATTTTAACCATAGTTCCTGGTTTCAAAAGGCGAAAAATTAAAAGATACATCTGCCTTACTAGGTTTATTTATGGTGTCTTTTAAATTTAATAAAAATCCTTCAAAATTTGCTGACGAGGAGACCTTGCTTATTAAAAAAATTTATGTAATAATTATTGTCCGTAACTTGATGTCTACCACAATAAAAAGCACTGTTTTCCGAAACGATCGTACAGATAATTGATTTTGTTGTTGTTCCATCTTATGAAACGGATTTTTAATTTAATTATAATTTGATTTTTAAATTTTAAATTATCAATCACATTACTTAATATTGAATTAACTCTAGGATATTCACCTATCGAGCTTGTTATATATCTAAATTACAACGAGCACTTTCTCTTTCCTGTATTTTAATTAAGCTAGTAATTTCACTGTTACATTGAAATACACTCAGCTCTTTAGACTATTGTTCTAATCTCCTTTAAACTATATATATATATATATATATATATATATATATATATATATATATATATAAAGATTCTTTCGTAATCTCGTGTCATTTTATTTATTTAATCTATCACCGCTATATATATATATATATATATATATATATATATATATATATATATATATATATATATATATATATATATATATATATATATATATATATATATATATATATATATTGAAAAAGAGAGAGCTTGTTTTTATGGTTGATGTGGCTAAAAAATAATGAATAGACAGGTGTCTCTAGTTTTTTGACGAGTGACCTCGTTTCGAAGACATATCATATTATATATGGCTATTATGAGAGATTTGTTCCCCCCACACCCAATCCGGGACAGGTGCGTCCGAGGTCATCGGTTTTACAACTTGCCGTGTGAAAATACAAGCTACATTCCTGAGATAAAAATTTGCCTCAGATAAATTGTATGTTATCGTTTATTTTTATACATACATACATACATGTGTGTGTGTGTGTGTGTGTGTGTGTGTGTGTGTGTGTGTGTGTGTGTGTGTGTGTGTGTGTGTGTGTGTGTGTGTGATGCCTCGACTTGATAAAATACACCAAACCTTTCAAGGGTAACACACGATGATGTCGCCCATTCGAATTCCTCATGAAACCCAGCAAAGTGATGTACAGAAGAGCGTC